>NC_083096.1:15045028-15337963 GCF_949774975.1 Lagenorhynchus albirostris | reverse complement strand
TTTTATTTCACCAAATATATCCTAAAAACCACCATTTTCAACATGTAACCAAGATAAAGATTATGAATGAGATATGTTGCATTTTTTGATCCTAAGTCTTTGAAATCAGGACTCGCCACATTTCAAGTATTCAATTACTGCATGTGGCCAGTGGCTACCGTATTGGACAGCATAGCTCCGGAGTAACTTTGATGAGTGTTCAGGCAATCTCCTCTAGTCCATTAACCTGTCAATGTGCACAGAAAAAGAAAAAAAAAAACTAAGATCTTAGAACTGGAAGGTTGCTTAGAGATCAACTGCTCCGACCCTTCATTTTGTAAATGAGGAAACGGAAGATCAGAAGGGCTAAGTAGCTTGGCCAACCAAGTTCGCGCAGCTAGTTTAGCAGTAGATCCCTTGCTAGAACTCGGATCCCAGCACCGGACAGTGGCCTTCCCACCACACTGTTATGTAAAGTTGGCATAAACAGCCTCTTGCCTGGGGTCATCTGGAAAACAGGTCATGATGATGTGTTTATTCTTTGCATATAATTCAGTGTTAGGTCTTACTTACGATCTGTGGCAAACCTGTGAGAAGTCAGCTGGGGAAAAGGGGTGCTGTCTGCGATCACAGAGAAGAGTATAGGAAAGGAAGGACCTGTACTTCCATCACCTGGGTAAGGGACTTGTAGATAAGAATATACGTGTGTGCATTTGTGCGTCGTGCGCGGGCTTGTGAGCGTGCGCATGCGCATGCGTCTTTGTAGGTTACTACTTCTGGCCCATCCTAGTGTCTCTTTAACCGAGGCAGCATCCTAGATAAAGGGTAGGATCTGGGGGTTGGAGCCTGGCGTGGTGGCGAGGATACTGAGCGTTGGTTGTTCTCTTTTCTTTGCCTGGGAAATGCCTGTCCCTTGTGCTAAAGGGAGGACTAAGCTGAGTAAATATAGTTGTGTAATCAGAGTAAATGGAAGAAAGAGGTTTCATTGCTTTATAAGTAGCCTAAACCCATGCTTCTCCTCGGACATTTCCTTTCTTTTTTGGTCCGTGTGCATTTTTCTTTTTTGGATCTGACTCCTTTTCTCCTCACTTAAGGGAGTTGCAGACCAGCTCAAGAATTTTATGAATAGGAGAGCCCTGTAGTGCATTTAGCTTGGGAAAATGTCCCTTAGAATAGATTGTTTCTGAGTCAAGTGTATAAATATTCTGGCTCAAGACTATCCCCTTTTTTCTTAATGAATTGGTCTGGTGGGAGTTAAAGCCAAGTGTGGTCTAGGAGAGTTCTCCAGAGAGAAAATTGAATGGACACAAAGCCCAATCATAGTTTTCAACTTTATGTAATGTGTTTCACAATATATTAGAAAATTAACTTTATGACAGCTGGCAGGACCTGTTGTGTAAGTTGATCAGTTTGGAGGCAGCTCGGTGTCTTTTCTCCTCTTACGTGAACCTCCCTATTTAGTGAATTTTGAAGACGCACACAGCTGCCATGGGGCTTGCTCAGTGCCCTGGTGAACCATTCACATTTATCGTCCCTTGCAGTAAGTTTCCAAGCTAGTGAGTACAAAATAGGGATTTTTCATGGACTACTTTAAAAGGGGGCTGCTAATCAATTTTTCTTATTATTTTATGCCCTCTGCTTTTTACACTCCCCCCTGCCATCCGGTTAATCATGCGAAAGCTGAACACTTCATTAGTCAGTACATGTTCGCCCATGGGCATTTCTGTAGTAAATTAGTTCTTTCTATTTATACAGGTAAGTCATGGCCAAAAGTCTTATAAGGTGCCAAAGGTAAGGGTTAGAATTAATTTCTCCTTTTTTTTTCTTGAGTTTTTTAGAGAACTCGTTTTAAACTCTGAGCTCTAGTGGTGCGCAATTACTTTTGAATTAAAGAGGAAATGGAGGGGAGTACTTTTCTTTTTTTCTTTTTTTTTTTTTTGCGGTACGTGGGCATCTCACCGCCGCGGCCTCTCCCGTTGCGGAGCACAGGCCCCGGATGCGCAGGCCCAGTGGCCGTGGCCCACAGGCCCAGCCACTCCGCGGCACGCGGGATCCTCCTGGGCCGGGGCACGAACCCACGTCCAGTGCATCGGCAGGCGGACTCCCAACCACTGCGCCACCAGGGAAGCCCGGGAGTACTTTTCTGGAGGATCCAGTGCTATCGTATAGGGATGGGTAATGCGATTTGTGGAACAACCCTTGATTTTCAGAAAGCAGTGGAATACGGTGCCAATACTTCGTATTTTTTCAAGGCAAGGCCAGGGAGACTGTTGTGAAGAGGCTCTTTTAATACAAGCAGAGGCAGAATAGAGGCTAAATAGAATCATCAACAAATTCTATATGAACATTGGTACTATATACTCATGTAGTTGGGTATATAACCTACATGTATGTACAAACCCATTAATTACATTTTTTTTTACCATTTTGTGCTAATTTCCAGGAATTGGAAAATGTTCTTCACCAATTTATTTTTTCAGATACACTGTGTATTTGAGGGGACATAGTGATGGCTGACTCCTGAAATTTGCTGTTCTTAAAGATGCAAAATTCAACCCAGAAGTTTCTGTCACCCCTCTCTTGGGAGGAGTTATTTCCACTAGAGGTTCTACAGTTTTTGCACATTCAGCTAAACAGGCAAAGCTCAGGCCTCTTCTCTACTTGGCGTCCAGTCTTGATAAGTCTGTCCTCAGAAGGCACATGAGGCTTGTGTCCGCTGGCCACAGTTCTTGAGCGTATAAATAAAGTTTCTGTCTCCAATGTGGGTTCTCTTAGTCTTGCTGTTTTCGGCAAAACCTTCCCAGCAGAAGAATCTCCTGGCAACGTTTCCTCTAGTTGTTTCCTCCATGGATGTTTGAAGACCATCCAGGCCTCTCTGTGGAGCGGTAATGGTGATAGAGGCTGAATTCATTCCTTCCATAAAACTGGAATAAGATGCTATTCTGTAAGGTCTGTATCCCCTTATAGATTCTATTAAGAGAAGGTCCATGTATTGATGGAGGTGACATGGGTGCAGAGGTTGTTATAAAGATTCTAGGAATAGGATCCAGAGAGAAATGCAAGGCCAAATCTGCTCATACGTTTGAATTTTTGTTGATTCTCGTCACAATTTCTAGAAAATGGGAATAAACGTCAGTTGACTGTTGCTTGTTCTGTTTCCCAACTCTGATAGTAAGGCATGACTTTAGAAAACCTTGATAGGCATGAAGATTAGAGAAAGGCTAAACTGACACCACAATTTTGCATGAATGACGCTGTTGGTAGAGGAGTTTCATTTGTTTAACCCTTAAAGGGCAAGTGTTGTGCCGTATTGTTCTCTGCTTTATTCTGTCATATTTTCATGCCTGGGGTTTTCACAAAATCCCAGCCTAACCTGGGAATCCAAGCTTTGCCTTCATGTTCCACCTTCCTTGTGATCTGTGGGTGGCTGCTTTGTGCATGGTGCCTGCTGGTGGCTGGGAGGGAAACTTTTTCTTTTCACATAGAGCTTTAATTCCAGCGTAATGGTGTTGTTTGTGGCTCTCTGCTTGCAGTTTCAGTTCCTGTTTAAACACTAAAATCTATTGTTTGTCTTCTCCATTTCTAGACAACATAACTGCATGGCTAATTGGCAGGAGGAATTAAGTGTACAGCATTATGAAAAGATAAAGTTTCCAGACCCTGAGATTTAACTTGATTTCTAGTTACGCTGCACCCACCTCTGTACAGGTGACTTGTAAGGGCTCAAGAATGCATGTAACAAAGAACTAGAGTGTAAGGAGAGGGGGGCGCTCATTCAGTGGGGGTTCTGGTGAGCTGATCTTCTCTAAGGTAGTGCCTGCCATTGGGCAGAAGATGAGCGACTGTGTCTTTCATTTATCAGATGGGTTCAAGCTTTATTCAGTCTTTTTTGTGTCCTGGGGGTAGTAACAGAATTGTTCTCTGTGCTTTTTCTGGAAATTTTATGGTCGGTAGGAAGTTGTTCTTGGGGACTTTATATTTTGGGAACAGGATGAACATGTGGCCCTTGTGTTGGATAATTTTTTTTAAAAAATTATGTGGAACATTCAACATTCTTACAAGATGCCTCTTTTCAAACAATCCTCAGGGACTTGGTCCACAGTAAGACCTAAAAGAAAGGGGTGCTGTCTGGTCAGAGGCATTCTGGCAGCTGAGTAAAACCATTAATACCCTAGACTGGGCTCTTTCTGTTGGGTCTTGGCCAAGGTTGGCTGGGAGGGCACCCCTTTGGATGGAACACAGTTTTCCATCAGTGGGGCTCTGCTTGGAATGGTTTTTGTGAAGTGAGCCATCCATAAGGTACCGTGGGCTGTTTGTGTGTAACAGGATGTTGCAGGCTGCAAAGTTAATGCAGTTAATATTCAACTGAACTTTGGGGGTGTTACTAATCCCTTAGGCGGATTCACTAGGAAAGGCTACACATTAATCGCCCTCCAAATCAGACACCCCCCAGTGGATAGCCACATGTGTTATCACATGTGAAACATTATACCGAATCAGCCGAACTCAGGGCAGAGGTGCTGTTTAATAACCCTTTTGCTGGAGCCCTGGCCTTCCCTGAACCCACAACTCTTTGGGAGGAAGGGAATAGCCTTGAGTGAGTAGTGTACATTTTTCATACTCTTTAATTAACCATGAGTGATGTCTTGAAAACTCTTGCCATTTGCAGGGTCTTCCAATAAGTATGACGGATTTTATTCTGATTCTCTGCTCCGTTTCATTGAAATGAAGCCTGTCTGGCATCTCTTTCTTTGCCTTAAAGGGAAAAATGTTGTATAGCTTCCTTGGGCCAAGGGGCTGGATCAGAGGGGATCTAGTTAGCGGGTAGAGTCATGGCTCTCCCACAGGTCACAGGGCAGGGCTCCTTTCATGCCACCAACTCAGGTAGGAATGAAATCACGAGTTGCTGCCAGTTCCATGGGGCTCAGCAGACCAGAGGAAAGGTCAGGGAACTAAAGGCAAGGTGCTAGCTCACCATGCACGGCCGACCTCTGTGGGGAGTAGTGGGGGCAGAGGTTGTTCTCTGCTGGGGATCGTGGGCTTAACTTTTTATGGTTTTACAAGAACTTTCCTTTTTTGGCTATTTCTCCTCTCATCTTAGGTTGTGTATTATTCCAGATATGAATAATATGTAAAAGGGAGAATAGAAAATCAGAATGAAAATGACCTACCACGACTGTGGTAGTTTAATGGTACCGTAACTGTATAACCTCATATTAGTGGTTTTCCAGGATGGGGATCTCCTAAGACGTTGGCATGATCCTCCCTCTTTGAAATGATTGATTAGCATAATGAATATTCCTCCAGTATTTTTTAGAACACTTGACTTCAGTTGTATTCTTCTCCTACCACATCAAACATCTTGATCCTGTGTTTCTACGTAAAGTAACTACAGACTCCATTTGGACCTTTCTAGGTAAGGGTGTGGGCAAGTGTAAGAGGTCTTGCTTGTAGAGATCACTGTTTTCCTGGGGAACATCCTTAGTAGATGGTGGGAAAACCTTAGCATTTGAAAATGACTAAAATAGAATTTTCAATTCTTTGCTTTCTCTGCTGTTCTTGACCACAAACACTTGAGTTAATTTTCTGTTAAAGTGCATATGCTTTTTCCACAAATATGATTGACCCTGGAAGTTAGACCCAAAGCCCTAGACTGGTGTTATTTAGGATCTTTAAAAAGAGAGATTTATTTTTGGTCACGGTTATTCAAAATTAACGTCACCTTATTGAGCTTGTACTTTTTAATAACTGAAACTGGCAAAAATCATTCTGCAGGAATGCATGCTAGATAATTCTTGTCTTGTTTTCACAAACCAAAAGCACTCCATGGATGCTTTTTCCCTATTTCCTAGGTTTCTAAAGAGTTTTTGAACCTAATGACATGACAGACTCCAGGACCCACCAGGCATAGCTCTTTGCTCTCATCATTGATCCTGTCTTCTAGCCTCTGGGTATTCTAGCCTCTGGGTCTCTGGCAGGGTGAAGGGAAAGTTGGGAGCCTGTTTAGAAGGATAGGTTCCATAGTCAGGTGACCTGGCTCCTAACCTGGTGTGCTTCTTCCTAGACAATGACCTTGGTCATGTTTCTAAAACTCTTCATGTCTCAGTTGCCTCACGTAAAGTGGGAAGGAGGCTATTAAATACCTCATCTAGTGGTTTCGAGGAATACATGAAACAGTGCCCATAAAGTTCTTAGCACAATGGCTGGCTCATCATAGATGTGCAGTAACATTTAGTAGTTGACGCAGTTTGTATAATGGTTAAAAGCAAGGTGTCTGGAGACCACCTCACTGTTTTCAAATATAACTCTGTTGCTTATCAACTGAGTACTCTTTTTTTTTTTTTACATCTTTATTGGAGTATAATTGCTTTACAATGGTGTGTTAGTTTCTGCTTTATAACAAAGTGAATCAGTTATACATATACATATGTTCCCATATCTCTTCCCTCTTGCATCTCCCTCCCTCCCACCCTCCCTATCCCACCCCTACAGGCGGTCACAAAGCACTGAGCAGATCTCCCTGGGCTATGCGGCTGCTTCCCACTAGCTATCTACCTTACGTTTGGTAGTGTATATATGTCCATGCCTCTCTCTCGCTTTGTCACAGCTTACCCTTCCCGCTCCCCATATCCTCAAGTCCATTCTCTAGTATGTCTGTGTCTTTATTCCTGTCTTACCCCTAGGTTCTTCATGACACTTTTTTTTCTTAAATTCCATATATATGTGTTAGCATACGGTATTTGTCTTTCTCTTTCTGACTTACTTCACTCTGTATGACAGAGCCTAGGTCTATTCACCTCATTACAAATAGCTCAATTTCGTTTCTTTTTATGGCTGAGTAATATTCCATTGTATATATGTGCCACATCTTCTTTATCCATTCATCCAATGATGGACACTTAGGATATTTCCATCTCTGGGCTATTGTAAATAGAGCTGCAATGAACATTTTCGTACATGACTCTTTTTGAATTATGGTTTTCTCAGGGTATATGCCCAGGAGTGGGATTGCTCGGTCATATGGTGGTTCTATTTTTAGTTTCTTAAAGAACCTCCATACTGTTCTCCACAGTGGCTGTACCAATTCACATTCCCACCAGCAGTGCAAGAGTGTTCCCTTTTCTCCACACCCTCTCCAGCATTTATTGTTTCTAGATTTTTTGATGATGGCTATTCTGACTGGTGTGAGATGATATCTCATTGTAGTTTTGATTTGCATTTCTCTAATCATTAATATGTTGAGCATTCTTTCATGTGTTGGCAGATTGTATATCTTCTTTGGAGAAATGTCTATTTAGGTCTTGTGCCCACTTTTGGATTGGGTTGTTTGTTTTTCTGTTATTGAGCTGCATGAGCTGCTTATAAATTTTGGAGATTAATCCTTTGTCAGTTGCTTCATTTGCAAATATTTTCTCCCATTCTGAGGGTTGTCTTTTGGTCTTGTTTATGGTTTCCTTTGCTGTGCAAAAGCTTTGAAGTTTCATTAGGTCCCATTTGTTGATTTTTGTTTTATTTCCATTTCTCTAGGAGGTGGGTCAAAAAGAATCTTGCTGTGATTTATGTCATAGAGTGTTCTGCCTATGTTTTCCTCTAAGAGTTTGATAGTTTCTGGCCTTACATTTCGGTCTTTAATCCATTTTGAGCTTATTTTTGTGTATGGTGTTAGGCAGTGATCTAATCTCATACTTTTACATGTACCTGTTCAGTTTCCCCAGCACCACTTATTGAAGAGGCTGTCCTTTCTCCACTGTACATTCCTGCCTCCTTTATCAAAGGTGACCATATGTGCGTGGGTTTATCTCTGGGCTTTCTATCCTGTTCTATTTATCTTTCTGTTTTTGTGCCAGTACCATACTGTCTTGATTACTGTAGCTTTGTAGTATAGTCTGAAGTCAGGGAGCCTGATTCCTCCACCTCCATTTCTCTTTCTCAAGATTGTTTTGGCTATTCGGTGTCTTTTGTGTCTCCATACAAATTGTGAAATTTTTTGTTCTAGTTCTGTAAAAAATGCCAGTCGTAGTTTGATAGGGATTGCACTGACTCTGTAGATTGCTTTGGGTAGTAGAGTCATTTTCACAATGTTGATTCTTCCAATCCAAGAACATGGTATATCTCTCCATCTATTTGTATCATCTTTAATTTCTTTCATCAGTGTCTTATAACTTTTTGCATACAGGTCTTTTGTCTCCTTAGGTAGGTTTATTCCTAGATATTTTATTCTTTTTGTTGCAATGGTAAATGGGAGTGTTTTCTTTATTTCACTTTCAGATTTTTCATCATTAGTGTATAGGAATGCCAGAGATTTCTGTGCATTAATTTTGTATCCTGCTACTTTACCAAATTCATTGATTAGCTCTAGGAGTTTTCTGGTAGCATCTTTAGGATTCCCTATGTATAGTATCATGTCATCTGCAAACAGTGACAGCTTTACTTCTTATTTTCCGATTTGGATTCCTTTTATATCCTTTTCTTCTCTGATTGCTGTGGCTAAAACTTCCAAAACTATGTTGAATAAGAGTGGTGAGAGTGGGCAACCTTGTCTTGTTCCTGATCTTAGTGGAAATGCTTTCAGTTTTTCACCATTGAGGATGATGTTGGCTGTGGGTTTGTCATATGGCCTTTATTATGTTGAGGAAAGTTCCCTCCATGCCTTTCTGCAGGGTTTTTATCATAAATGGATGTTGAATTTTGTCGAAAGCTTTCTCTGCATCTATTGAGATGATCATATGGTTTTTCTCCTTCAATTTGTTAATATGGTGTATTATGTTGATTGATTTGCATATATTGAAGAATCCTTGCATTCCCGGAATAAACCCCACTTGATCATGATGTATGATCCATTTAATGTGCTGTTGGATTCTGTTTGCTAGTATTTTGTTGAGGATTTTTGCGTCATGTTCATCAGTGATATTGGTCTGTAGTTTTCTTTCTTTGTGACATCCTTGTCTGGTTTTGGTATCAGGGTGATGGTGGCCTCGTAGAATGAGTTTGGGAGTGTTCCTCCCTCTGCTATATTCTGGAAGAGTTTGAGAAGGATAGGTGTTAGCTCTTCTCTAAATGTTTGATAAAATTCGCCTGTGAAGCCATCTGGTCCTGGGCTTTTCTTTGTTGGAAGATTTTTAATCACAGTTTCAATTTCAGTGCTTGTGATTGGTCTGTTCATATTTTCTATTTCTTCCTGATTCAGTCTTGGCAGGTTGTGCATTTCTAAGAAGTTGTCCATTTCTTCTAGGTTGTCCATTTTCTTGGCATAGAGTTGCTTGTAGTAATCTCTCATGATCCTTTGTATTTCTGCAGTGTCAGTTGTTACTTCTCCTTTTTTTATTTCTAATTCTATTGATTTGAGTCTTCTCCCTTTTTTTCTTGATGAGTCTGGCTAATGATTTATCAATCTTGTTTATCTTCTCAAAGAACCAGCTTTTAGTTTTATTGATCTTTGCTATCGTTTCCTTCATTTCTTTTTCATTTATTTCTGATCTGATTTTTATGATTTCTTTCCTTCTGCTAACTTTGGGGCTTTTTGTTCTTCTTTCAGTAATTGCTTTAGCTGCAAGGTTAGGTTGTTTATTCGAGATGCTTCCTGTTTCTTAAGGTAGGATTGTAGTGCTATAAACTTCCCTCTTAGAACTGCTTTTGCTGCATCCCATAGATTTTGGCTCGTTGTGTCTCCATTGTCATTTGCTTCTAGGTATTTTTTGATTTCCTCTTTGATTTCTTCAGTGATCACTTCTTTATTAAGTAGTGTATTGTTTAGCCTCCATGTGTTTGTATTTTTTACAGATCTTTTCCTGTAATTGATATCTAGTCTCATAGCAATGTGGTCGGAAAAGATATTTGAAACAATTTCAGTTTTCTTAAATTTACCGAGGCTTGACTTGTGACCCAAGATATGATCTATCCTGGAGAATGTTCCATGAGCACTTGAGAAAAATGTGTATTCTGTTGTTTTTGGATGGAGTGTCCTATAAATATCAATTAAGTCCATCTTGTTTAATGTATCATTTAAAGCTTATGTTTCCTTATTTATTATTATTTTGATGATCTGTCCATTGGTGAAAGTGGGGTGTTAAAGTCCCCTACTATGAATGTGTTACTGTCGATTTCCCTTTTAATGGCATTAGTATTTGCCTTATGTATTGAGGTGCTCCTATGTTGGGTGCATAAATATTTACAATTGTTATATCTTCTTCTTGGATCGATCCCTTCATCATTATGTAGTGTCCTTCTTTGTCTCTTCTAATAGTCTTTATTTTAAAGTCTATTTTGTCTGATATGAGAATTGCTACTCCAGCTTTCTTCTGGTTTCCATTTGCATGAAATATCTTTTTCCATCCCCTTACTTTCAGTCTGTATGTGTCTCTAGGTCTGAAGTGGGTCTCTTGTAGATAGCAAATATATGGGTCTTGTTTTTGTATCCATTCAGTCAACCTGTGTCTTTTGGTGGGAGGATTTAGTCCATTTACATTTAAGGTAATTATCGATATGTATGTTCCTATTCCCATTTTTTTAATTGTTTTGGGTTCGTTATTGTAAGTCTTTTCCTTCTCTTGTGTTTCTTGCCTAGAGAAGTTCCTTTAGCAGTTGCTGTAAAGCTGGTTTGGTGGTGCTGAACTCTCTCAGCTTTTGCTTGTCTGTAAAGGTTTTAATTTCTCCATCAAATCTGAATGAGATCCTTGCTGGGTAGAGTAATCTTGGTTGCAGGTTTTTCTCCTTTATCACTTTAAATATGTCCTGCCAGTCCCTTCTGGCCTGCAGAGTTTCTGCTGAAAGATCAGCTGTTAACCTTATGGGGATTCCCTTGTGTGTTGTTTGTTGTTTTTCCCTTGCTGCTTTTAATATGTTTTCTTTGTATTTAATTTTTGACAGTTTGATTAATATGTGTCTTGGCATATTTCTCCTTGGATTTTTCCTGTATGGGACTCTCTGTGCTTCCTGGACTTGATTAACTATTTCCTTTCCCATATTAGGGACGTTTTCAACTATAATCTCTTCAAATATTTTCTCAGTCCCTTTCTTTTTCTCTTCTTCTTCTGGAACCCCTATAATTCGAATGTTGGTGCGTTTAATGTTGTCCCAGAGGTCTCTGAGACTGTCCTGAGTTCTTTTCATTCTTTTTTCTTTATTCTGCTCTGCAGTAGTTATTTCCACTATTTTATCTTCCACGTCACTTATCCGTTCTTCTGCCTCAGTTATTCTGCTATTGATCCCATCTAGAGTATTTTTAATTTCATTTATTGTGTTGTTCATCGTTGTTTGTTTCATCTTTAGTTCTTCTAGGTCCTTGTTAAATGCTTCTTGCATTTTGTCTATTCTATTTCCAAGATTCTGGATCATCTTTACTATCATTATTCTGAATTCTTTTTCAGGCAGACTGCCTAGTTCCTCTTCATTTGTTAGGTCTGGTTGGGTTTTATCTTGCTCCTTCATCTGCTGTGTGTTTTTCTGCCTTCTCATTTTGTTTATCTTACTGTGTTTGGGGTCTCCTTTTTGCAGGCTGCGGGTTCGTAGTTCCTGTTGTTTTTGGTTTCTGTCCCCAGTGGCTAAGGTTGGTTCAGTGGGTTGTGTAGGCTTCCTGGTGGAGGGGACTAGTGCCTGTGTTCTGGTGGATGAGGCTGGATCTTGACTTTCTGGTGGGCAGGTCCACATCTGGTGGTGTGTTTTGGGGTGTCTGTAGACTTTTTATGATTTTAGGCAGCCTTTCTGCTAATGGGTGGGGTTGTGTTCCTGTCTTGCTAGTTGTTTGGCATAGGATGTCCAGCACTGTAGCTTGCTGGTCGTTGAGTGAAGCTGGGTGCTGGTGTTGAGATGGAGATCTCTGGGAGATTTTCGCCGTTTGATATTATGTGGAGCTGGGAGGTCTCTTGTGGACCAGTGTCCTGAAGTTGGCTCTCCCATCTCAGAGGCACAGCCCTGATGCCTGGCTGCAGCACCAAGAGCCTTTCATCCACATGGCTCATAATAAAAGGGAGAAAAAATAGAAAGAAAGAATTATTAGAAGTAGAAAACAGAAAGGAAGGAGGGAGGGAGGGAGGAAGGAAGCAAAAAAGAAAGAAAGAAGATAAAGTAAAATAAAATAAAGTAAGATAAAATATAATAGTTATTAAAATAAAAAAAATTATTACAAAAAAGAAAGAAAAAAGGACGGATAGAACCCTACGACAAATGGTGGAAGCAAAGCTATACAGACATAATCTCTCACAGAAGCATACACATACACACTCACAAAAAGAGGAAAAGGGGAAAAAATCATAACTCTTGCTCTGAAAGTCCACCTCCTCAATTTGGGATGATTCGTTGTCTATTCACGTATTCCGCAGATGCAGGGTACATGAGGTTGATTGTGGAGCTTTAATCCGCTGCTCCTGAGGCTGCTGGGAGAGATTTCCCTTTCTCTTCTTTGTTCTTACAGTTCCCGGGGCTCAGCTTTGGATTTGGCCCCGCCTTTGCGTGTAGGTCGCTGGCGGGCTTCTGTTCTTCACTCAGACAGGGAGGGGTCAAAGGAGCAGCTGCCGCAGGGGCTCTGGCTCACTCAGGCCGGGGGGAGGGAGGGGCGCCGTGGGGAGGGAGGGGCGCCGGGGCGGGCCGGCGGCGGCAGAGGCTGCCATGACGTTGCGCCAGCCTGAGGCGCGCCGGGCGTTTGACTCTGGCAGTGGCGGGCTGCACAGGCTCCCCGGGAGGTGTGAAGGGTGACCTGTGCTCACACACAGGCTTCTTGGTGGCGGCAGCAATAGCCTTAGCGTCTCATGCCCGTCTCTGGGGTCCGCCCTTTTAGCCGCGGCTCGCGCCCGTCTCTGGCGTCCGCCCTTTTAGCCGCGGCTCGCGCCCGTTTCTGGAGCTCCTTTTAAGCAGCGCTTTAATCCCCTCTCCTCGCACACCAGGAAACAAAGAGGGAAGAAAAAGTCTCTTGCCTCTTCGGCAGCTCCAGACTTTTCCTCAGACTTCCTCTCGGCCAGCCGTGGCGCACTAACCCCCTTCCGGCTGTGTTCACGCAGCCAGCCGCAGTCCTCTCCCGGCGCTCCGACCGAAGCCCGAGCCTCAGCTCCCAGCCCCGCCCGGCCCGGCGGCTGAGCAGACAAGCCTCTCGGGCTGGTGAGTGCCCGTCGGCCCTGATCTTCTGTGCGGGAATCTCTCATCTTTGACCTCCGCACCCCTGTTGCTGTGCTCTCCTCCACGGCTCCGAAGCTCACTGCCCCCTGCGCCACCCGCTGTCTCCGCCCGCGAAGGGGCTTCCTAGTGTGTGGAAACGTTTCCTCCTTCACAGCTCCTTCCCACTGGTGCAGGTACCGTTCCTTTTATTTTGTATCTGTTTATTCTTTTTTCTTTTGCCCTACCCAGGTACGTGGGGGAGTTTCTTGCCTTTTGGGAGGTCTGAGGTCTTCTGCCAGCGTTCAGTAGGTGTCCTGTAGGAGTTGTTCCACGTGTAGATGTTTTTCTGGTGTATCTGTGGGGAGGAAGGTGATCTCCGCGTCTTACTCTTCCGCCATCTTCCCAGAAGCCCCCCGCACTTCAGATTTGCTTGTGTCCCTCAACTGAGTACTCTTGAACCGGTTACCTAATCTCTCTACACCTCAGTTTGCTCATCTATAATAAAATGGGATCATGATAGTACCTGCCTTATAGGGCTGTTGGAAAGAACAAATGAGGTGGTGAATATCAAAGCACTCAGAATAATTCCTAGCACCATAAGTGCTGTATAAATCTTTGCTTTTTAAAATTAGTCTTACGGCTGCTGGGAAGGAAGATCTAAGTCACAGGGAGAAGGAAAAGATAATAAATGTTGAAGCGGGTGCGTAGAAATGGAGAGGAATGAAAGGAACGATGGAGCAGAGAGGAAAAGAGGTTAAGAATCAAGAAAAAAATTGCATTTGATGATGAATGATTGAATGATGCTCATATCTCCAGGCCTCTGTGTCTTCTTCTCTTTTTGGTGGCAATTGGAGTGGGTATCATCGTGGGTGGGTGTGGAGGGGGTGATCGCTAAGGTCCCTCTTGGCTCTAATTTCTGGTGGTGTCATGAAGCAGTCATGACAAAGACAACCCACCTGTCCTAGCCTGAAGTCTGTAGAGCCCCCAAATCCCCTTGACAACCATATATAGTTATATCCCCACCATTAGTCACCCAAACTACTTTGTTTTCCAGATGCATCTTTTAGATTTATGCTTTTCAGATATCATGACTGCATCTCCTAGCTACCATCTCTATTTAAAAGATGACCCAGCTACTTACCTTTCACCACCCATGTTAATTTTTCACGGATCGATCAAGAACTAGTTAGTACTGTTAGGCAATCAGGAGAGCTGGTGTATGACAGACATGGTCTTTACCAGTTAGAGGTTCTCCATTGCTGGAAGGGTACGCGTTCACCTCCCCACCTCCACCTTTTAGTTTGAGTGCCGGGAGGTGGGGAGATGAGTGGACAGGGAGTAAATCATATCACACCCAAAGCACACCAAGGAAGTCCCCACTCCTGTCATAGTTCCCGGAAGACATCACAAAGAAGGGGATTTCCAGAGTTGTTTGAATATGGGGAGAAGGTGACTTTCCGAATTGTAATTGATATTACATAAAATCAGTTCTAGCAGGGATTTTGCTTTTCTTCCAAGCAGGTCCAAGAAACGGTAAAAACTCACCCTCACTCTGAGTGGTGATTTCAGTGTCTCCAAGCTTCATCCCTACCTTGAAACTGGCTTCAGGACAGATCAAACTTGTTCTGCCGCAAGTGAGAGTAAGTTGAGGCTCTGGGAAAGTACCCGCCGCCCCCCGGATGCCATGCGGATGCAGACAGCAGGAGGATTCCCAGGGCTTTTCTGCAGGCTTTCCTTTTGGTTTTTGAGCTTCTGCTTTCCCTCCTCTACCCTCCAGATCAGCCTTATTGGTCTACCTGAAATTGATATACAATTGCAGCTGGTTCCATACCTTGAAATATATCGAGTGGTAAACTGCAAGAAAATCTTAGGAGATCTTCTTAGAGGCACTCTGATTTCTGTTCAAGCCTGGTGTACATTTTGATAGAACGGTGCATTCAATTAAAACGTTGATTTGCTGCTTTTCTCCATTGGGAATGGATCTTGGCCAAAGTAGGAAAAAGTAACGGTTGGATAAGAGATGATCGATTTGACAGATACACGCTAATATGTGTAAAACAGATAACTATTAAGAACCTGCTGTATAGCAGAAAAAAGAGAGACGATGGATTTGGAGGTCTTCTGTGTCTCCGCTTTATGTTAGTTTTCCAACATGTGTCCATCCTAGCATACGAAAGGAATACTTATTTAGAAGGTGCAACAGACTTAACAACTTAGTGGCACCATGCTCTCCGCTCACCTGCCTTCTCTGCTTCCTTTCTTACGACACGTGTTTGTTGAGTGCCTCCAACGGGCAAATATGGCTCCACGTACTGGGGGCATCACACTGAACAGGCAGAGTCTACATTCCTTGCTAAGGCCCTTTTAGAGGCTTACATTGCTTCCTAAAGCCATTTCACTCAGTGGAGAAATCCTCCCGTCACTAGACACAGCTGTCAAGGTGCCAGGGAAGCACAGGGTCGATGCCGCCATTAAGCCGGCCTGGGTAACTGCTGCAGCCTCCCCGCCGTGAGGACCACTGGGAAGAACTCATTTGCCATCAAGTACAATCTGCGTTGAAAGAAATGACTGTCAGTAAATTGAGGAAGTCTTGGTTTTAATTTCCTGGCCTCACTGTGTGCATATGAGCGGCCTACCATTTGCATGTGGGAATCCTGTCATGACGGTTTCAGGAAGTGATTTGTTAATAATCAAGTTCTCCAAATGGCCCTAAATCTGTAATTGATGTGGGTCTGGATAAAGCCACTCTTCCACCCGCCTATTTTGGGGACCATTTTTTTTGGCAGGGTCTGAGCCAGAATGAAAACTAGCCATCAGAACAAAATTTAGGACAGCTGGGATGCTTTGCAGCAAAGACTTTTGGCTCCACAGTTCAAATAATCACAATAGCAGCTCAATTTAGCCTTTGGCTGAATGGTTTTGGCAGGGCACAATGAAAAATAATTATTTCATGGCCTGCTTATTTTTCCCTTAACCAATAAACTCTGAGACCTCTTCAGGCTTATGTAAATATTCAGCTGTGGATGAGGCCGCGCACACCATCATAACCCTATTTAGGAAATGGTGTATCTCACCCTTGTGGGGTAGAAAGCAAAACTCAACAACTTTTTGAGATATCTATTTAGGGTGAGGGAAAAGAAAAAAGATGGGAAGACATTTAATGGCTGGAAACTGAGCCCATAGTCACAGCTGCAGAGGAAACAAGGTTGAGTCCCCGGCCGTCACTTAGAAGGCAGGGCATTGGGATGTGTGATTGCATCTGACGTGGAGGGAGGTGTATTGCACAGAGTATGCTGGACCATTGCTACGTGGAGTATCATAACCACGGGGAACAGCAGTCTAGTCGTTTCTAGCTGTAGCTCTTTAGGCTACTTGTAACGGTTCTCAGAACTTTTTGGTAAGTGCTTGTCTGATTTGTTCTCATTACCTTCAATGTGCAGTAACTCTGTCCCCGTTTCCTAAGTTCTTGCTGTTGCCCTGGGTTATTTGATGGAGTCGTGGAGAGGTGGATGGGATAAATTAAGCATGGCAGCAAGCCGAACGGCCACCCTAGACACGAAGCCCTTCAAGGTTTTTTGGTCAGATCGCATCCATCTCCTGTACTTTATATCTGCCTTTTCAGGTCAACTGCATCTCAGCGTAGGGCATCTGTGCCACTGGATGACCAATTCCTGGTCAATGAGGTTCCCTGGCTTTGCAGCTCAGTTGGTCAAAGCAGAGTGCTAATGAGATCGGTCATGGGTTTGATCCCTCCAGGAGCCAGTTAAGTCCATTCTGTCCCATTAACCCCAACCAGCAGCCTTAGGTCATGGGTGCAGTGGGGTGAGGGAGCGTGAAAGGCTCACCGCAAACCATCCCCACTACTAGGTAACCAGCTGGTCCCACTGACTGTGGGTCGGGAGTGTTCTCTCTGAATGGCAGCAGAGGGGGCGTTAGAAACAGTAACAACTCATGCTGCTTCTCCTCGCCTGCGCTGAGGTTGAGGTGGTGGTGTAGGATAGGTGTTTCTACTCTTATGAAAGGGTAGGTATTCCTTGTTCTGAAAAGCCTGCACCAGATCACACTCATACATGATGCTCATGATCTGAGTTTAATGAGTGGCATTTCTTCTGAAGGTATCTTTAAAAACAATCGGTAGTCATGTCATGCATCAGGATGAATTTCTAAATGTAAATGAGATTCTCCCAGTAATTTATTTACATTTGTTTTCAGCACAACAAATGAGACATCACGTAGCTTCGTAATTTTCCATGACCGAGTCACCAGCATGCAGTGTGTAATTTACTGTGATTTCAGATGCTTATCTGTAGATTTTTTCAACAGGACCTTATGAGGCTTGAACAAGAGAAAGAGAGCCTCTGTGCCATTTCACTTCGTGCTTTCCTTGTCCTTGCCTCCCCACTAAAATTCATCCTCTTGCTCGCATCTTTGAAGGATTATGTGTGGAGAGTAGAAGACATGGGTCCTTTTTTCATTTCAAGTAGGGCTGTTATCAGTGACAAAACTCTGATGTAAAAGAAGAGGAAGCAGTATTTCCCTCTGGATATTAGAATGTGTGAACTCGCATAAGTTACTGTTCGAGGCTTGGTTTCCTCACTGTAAAATGTTACAGTAGGTAATCTTGACAGTTTAGCAATAGCGCTCTAGGCCAAGGTGGAAGATAGACTGTGTTTGATGCGTCAGTGCATACTTTTCAAAACTTTACAGAAGTTTTGAACACTGGTTATATTTTTTTGTGTGTGATTTCATAGTTCTGTATTTATTATTTTTTTCTGTCTTTTTTTTCTTTTTGTTTTTTACTGAAATATAGTTGATTTGCAATATTGGGTTAGTTTCAGGTGTATAGCGAAGTGATTCCGTTATACATCTATATATGTATATATCTATATTCTTTTTTTATTCTATTCCATTATAGGTTATTACAAGATGTGGAATATAGTTCCCTGTGCTCTACAGTAAATCCTTGTTATTTATCTATTTTATATATGGCAGTATGCATCTGTTAGTCCCCTACTCCTAATTTATCCCTTTCCCCTCCCCTTTGGTAGCCGTAAGTTTGTTTTCTATGTCCGGGAGTCTGTTTCTGTTTTGTAAATAAGTTCATTTGTACTATTTTTTAGATTCCACATAAAGGTGATATCACATAATCTTTGTCTTTCTCTGTCTGACTTACTTCACTTAGTAGGATCATCTCTAGGTCAGCAATTTCATATTTATTTTTTAAATGTGGCCATATGATGATAGCCTTCCTTAGTGGTTAGCACCCAGGTTCAAAATAAAGAGGAAAAGATCCCCTAAAATTCAGCATGAGCCACTTAGATGCTGTTTTCCCCTGGGATTTTTTTTTACCCCTGCTTCTTTACTGATTTGAGCAAAACAGTGTGAGGGTGTCCCAGGACCTTTGAGATTTAGGAAAAAGCAGGAAAGAAAGATGTCATGTAGTTATTCTGTGGCCTTGAGTTAGCCTAGGCACAAAGGTTCACGAAGAATAGTATTAGGTACCAGAGTTCTGCCCATTTTATCCAGGCACCTAATCATGAACTATTCACAGTGTGGTCTTGCCCTACTCTAAGCAACCAGAGAAATCAGTAAATCAGAAATACTTTATAATTAGAACTAAGAAGTAGAAAGAGATTTTCTTAAGTATGTTCTCTAAATGAAAGTTTCTGGTTTTGTTCAGTAAACAAATATCAAGGGCTTTCTATGGGACAGCCACTGTACCGGGCACTGAGGATGAATAAGACATAGGCACCCCTACCAGCGCTTGCCCTGGTCCTCTTAATATAAAAGAAAACCTCAATTCTAGAAAGATGAGTAAAAGAGAAGGACAAATGTGACATGCTCAATGCTTCTTAATACATAAAGCATCTCCTTTAATTATTTGTCCCAAATTCGCTCGGAATGTACGAGTTACTAATTTCACTGAATAGTATTTGAATATCTCAGACATGGGTTTTTGTCCTGGCAGGCTGCTGTTTAAGTAGTAACTTTGTACATTCTAAGCATTGTTCTGCTTGGGACATTTTTCTTCTTATCACTGATATGCTTGTAAGATATTTGTCAGGGGTTTTTCAGCATTGGCGTGTAAGCAAATGTTATCAACATAGACAAAAACTCCTTTGGAAGTGGTGGGAAGGTCACGCATTTGTGGAAAGTTCTAGGGACCTGCGTCCTCCCTCTGAATCTTTCTGTGCTGCAGAGCTTTCCAACTTTAAATCAAGATTTCATTGGCCACATTCTAATATTTGTCTAGTGTTGGTGATGCCTGTTGAAATGCTGTGTATTTCTAGCTTGTCGAATAGAGCAGGGTCAAAAGTAGAGATTT
This sequence comes from Lagenorhynchus albirostris, assembly GCF_949774975.1. NCBI lineage: Eukaryota > Metazoa > Chordata > Mammalia > Artiodactyla > Delphinidae > Lagenorhynchus > Lagenorhynchus albirostris. Next base: position 15,318,573 of record NC_083096.1, on the reverse strand, counting down.
TTTTTTTTCAACCCAAGCACTAAACTATGTAGAGTTCTTCCATGAGAACCACAGATAGAGAACAAACTTAAATTTTATCTTGTAAACAAAAGATACAGGAACTTTTCTCCAACTTTAAAGTTAGCTGGTGGTGGCTTTTTATGTACCTTTAACGTCTAGAGTTTTGGTGGAAAGTTACACGAAGCACTTTTATCCACGAAGGAAATATTTACTGAGCACGCAGTTTGTAAAGTGACTGTGGTGATTGCCGTACTGAGGATGCCTACATGAAGAGTCGGGGAAGATGAGTAGACACATAATTAGAGCGGGTCATCATGCCATAATGTGGCCCATGTGGTGACAACAGGCTTAAGATACAGCCGGAGTTCAGAGGAAATGTGAAGAGGTCAGGATCGACTTAACAGGTGAAGTTTTGCTTGGGAGGATGTACAAAGGGTGGGTAATAGCCGCCTGGCAGACCCGTCTGGGGAGGGGCAGTCATAGCAGAAGGGACAGGGTGAGCAAAAGGCGGAGGTAAGATATTCCTGCATCTTCAGAGAACTGCGAATCATCTGGCGGGACTGGGATGTGGGCCTTGTGGATCGGGAGCGAGTAAACCCAGCAGGAGGATGAGGCTGGAACCAGACCACAAAGGGCTTTGTGTACGATGTTAAAAAGTTTGATCTCTGTTGAGTAGAATCTTGAAAGGGCGTTGAAAGATTTTTGCAGAAGGGCGACATGTCTAAGTTTTCATTGTAAAAGGATCACTCACCCCTGGATGGAAACAGGAAGACCGGTCCAGGAGGCTGTCAGAATAGAATACTTCTGTCCATCATATTTTTGAGAGTTTGTCTTCCTATTGTGCTGCAGAACCTATGTTGCTGGCCCAACAACATGGAGACTTTGGCGAGTTTTAATAGAAGGGCAGTGGGATGATGAAAGCGTGGGGGGATCAGATCAGGAAGGAAACTGAAATGAGAATAATTTAGTCAAGATGCAGAAAGGCTGGGGGAAAATTTAATAACCATATTTCCATAGTAAAGTTTGGCTCATATATATCAGTTTATTAGTTCAAATCTAAAATCTGTTATGCACAATTCTGAAATCCAAAAAAGTTGCTGTTGGCTTTCATGTTTCAATTTATATTTATAAATTTGGCCTCAAAACATTTTGGCAGCAAAATCTGACCTTCAGTTATGTCAGGCTAATTATATTCTTTTGTTTATTCCACTGCATGAATATTTGTATCTTTTGCTATAGAAATAGTAGTGCATCTGACTGTGGCCCTGCTGAGGGGTCATGTAATGGGTGGTGTAGGCCTTTTGTTGGTGTTGCTTTTACTGCTATGACTATTAACTTTACCGTCAACTAATATATTACTCTCAACTATATAGCATCATACAGTTTTTTAAATTAATTTATTTTTGGCTGTGTTTGGTCTTTGTTGCTGTGCACGGGCTTTCTCTAGTTGCGGCGAGAGGGGGCTTCTTGTTGCGGTGGCTTCTCTTGTTGCAGAGCTCGTGCTCCAGGCTCACGTGCTTCAGTAGTTGTGGCTCGCAGGCTCTAGAGCGCAGGCTCAGCAGTTGTGGCACACGGGCTTAGTTGCTCCGCGGCATGTGGGATCTTCCCGGACCAGAGCTCGAACCTGTGTCCCCTGCATTGGCAGGCAGATTCTTAACCACTGTGCCACCAGGGAAGCACCATCATACAGTTTTTAGAATATTTAATATGTTTCAATTTCAATTGATTAAAAAAAACCTTATGGGATAGATACTATCATTACCTCATTCTAAATACACAAAAAGAACTGAGGCCCAAAAAAATTAAGGGACTTGCCTAAAAAAACATATTTGGGAAAGAGTCAACTTGGAAATTAAAATTCCAATTTCTCTTTTTTTCTAGACCTTTAAACAAAATGAGCAAGAATGTCCAGACAGTGGACATTGCAAACAGGGGAATAGGTTCCCCCCCTTTTTTGGAGTTCTGTAGACTCTCTTTTCTCCATGGATCTTGTAAATAAAAAACCAAGCTAGATTCAGTTGTGTCTGGTGTGACTCAGATGTGATCCTGTCTGACAGCAACATGAATAATAACACTTTCATTTATTCTCAATCTGAATGAGGCTGAGAAGAGTTGTTTTTATTATTTTATGTTCTTCTCCATTTGTGAATTGGTAATTTTCACTAGAACGTATTGCTGTTTTCCCCCTCCCTGGGTAGAAACTGTAGTGGAAAGACCAGCACAGTGGCCGTAGATTACAGAGTACTCCTCAAGATAGTACAAGTGTAGAGCTGGTCGTTGGATAAGATAACTGATGTCTACAGTTCTAAAAAAAGAAGCTTTTTACTTGTGTATCATTTCAGAACATTCTGTCCCAACTTCTGATCTATAGCATGCTTATTGCTGAAGTCAACATCCTAATGTTACCAAAGAATAAAACCCTACATCACTTATTGATTTACAGTCTCTTAAAAAGTGACAACAGGCTTTTTTGGTTATGTCTCTCAGTGAAAGAGTTCACTTATTGGATTTTCAGTTTTCCTGTATTGTATGAGGATAAACTACGTAGACATATGCCTGGGTATAAAAGCATCAGGTATCTGAGTTGATAATTAGACTTTACAAATGAATTCTGTAAACATGCAAAAAATATGTAAATATTTTACTCAGATTATAAAGTCTTAATGAGATTCGCCAAACTGGTTCCATTTATAGCAAAATTTAACAGAACCCCTAGCTTTGGAGACATGATCAGGGGAGTCAAAGAGAGGGGATAAAAGGGTAATATCTTTTGAGGGTTCTCTTTCTGCAAGGAATAAATGCTGAAATGAGATTTCCAGCCTAAATATTGACCCCAAGGAATCATGATGACAGTGATGATGAAGATGACAGTGGGGAGGAGGAGACGAGGGAGAAGAAGGGGAAAAGGGTGAAAACAACAATAATAACTTAGATTTGAAGAGCAGCTTACAGTTTCACTAAATGCTTTCAGAAGTTGTGAGGTAGGCAAGGCGTTCTGTTAAAAATGAGATTCAGTCTCAACTAAACTGATACCTGCATAAGGTCACTTATCCAATGACTTGGGAAGCCAAATTCTAGCTCATCTGACTTAAAGTTCAGTAATTGTCCCACTATACAATCTTAAAAAAAAAAGAAATGGTACCTATCTTTATAAAATATTATATATGAAGTATGCTGTGCTTATGATGAGTAAGTTGATAGCATCTCAGTCTATATCATGATAGTACATATCTCTGTCCTGTTTAGCATTTTGTTAGACTGAATTTGATTCCCATGCCATCACTCTTTCCCTTTCCTAACCCCTTTCATCTTCCCACCATTTTTATCTATGTTCTAAGATTTGTAATTCACTGGACTTACTAGACTTCTTACAGTAAGATCAGAGAGATAGATTTGCCTTCCAGTCTACTCCCCAAATCAGCTGTTTGAGCCACAGAAAGAAGGTAAGATCAACTAGTCTCCACCTCGATATATTTCTTCCCATTCTCACTCTAAATCTGACCAAAAAAATCTGAGGTCCCTAAAATGTCAAACCTTCTTTGTCGTGCGTAATCAAGATCCTCACTAATATCTTGGATCTTATATATATATTTTTCAGTTAGTGAGGAAATATAATAAGAGTATACAATTTTAGTTTATTAAACAAGTTTGCATACATACACCAAGATGACATAAACACTTAGTGATACTGGGTAGAAAAAAAACTCTTTCAGTAAACCCCCTCCAATGGAATGATTAAAGGAACTGTGTGAGTTTGAACCATGTTTCAAGAAAACAAATCAATGTTTGTATGTATTTCACTTTCTCCAAACTATGGGTCTAATTCATATTTAGGTGATATAAATCTCAAACATTACCAAGAGGAAAAATTTGCTTTCCCAGCAGGGGTCTGGATGATGGCCCTTAACAAATGCAAAATTTGACATTCATATAAAAGGGAGCTAAGACCAATAAAGAGATGGTAGAAATTGACTACAGCCAGAAAAATACAAAGTAATGCAAACACTCATCCCTTGCACTATTTTCAGAAATCCAAGAGCTGACCTATAAGGAGTCCTGGGCTGTGTTGGTATGTGGAGTAGTGTAGAGAGGTACCTGTTGGAAAGAAAATAGATTAGATTCCGGTTCCTAGGAAGCTGAGTTTAGAAGAGGGTCACTCTTCATTATTTGTAGAGCGTATTCTTCCGTGGGGTTTCTGCTTTTTTTAATGATGCTTGGGAAGTATTCAGAATTCAGTTGCTTTTTGGGCTGTAATGAATGTCTGAGGAGTGAGGGTCCTAAAAAATAGAAGATTTGGGTCTCATTAGTACTTGGTGTGGAAGTCCTGCATCTTATTTAATCGTATACCCAACTGTCCGATAAGCTAGTAAAGATGGAGAATAAATAAATGAATGGAACTAAGAATAATTGAACCCAACTTAAATCTAAGGTAACTAATATGCTCCTCTTTAAACATCATATATGCATTTTCTTATCTCCGGAATTTCCTCTTTAAAAGCCTGGGATGAAGAACTTGCCCAGTAAAAATAGCCCCAGTATTGAGCTGGCAGGCTCTCCAACTCCATGATTGTACTAGTTGGGAATTTCTTTGGGAAGACTGTTCAGTGCTCTTTATTACTTCAATTTCCTTACCTATATAATTTCACAGAGGGCCAGTATCATAGGGTAAATGTGAAGAACAAGTAACCAATGGGAGAAAACAATATTAGAAAGCACTTGTTATAAAGCAGAAAGTTATGAATACATATGCAGAACAGAACACTACAGAATGAAAAACAATTGCAGGTTTTGATAGGTATGTTAGGAAAGAGTCACTGAACGATTTCCTATTAATTCTGGGGCACTTATACTATTTTTAAAATATCCCACAAACCTCTGCCTGACAAAGGAAGAGTACAAAATAAAGCCCTAGTCTCTGCAGTGACAGCTATTTCCATAGCAACCTGCTTGTCAATCAACACCCACTTCATCGAGCTTCAGAAAACACCCCCAGAAATAAATGTCAAAAGTCTTATGCAGGTTCCAAATTTAAATCAAACTTTAAAATAAATTAAACTAAGAACCCAAACACCCACAGCAGTCACAAAAGTAAATTTTATTTTGGAAGGAGAGAAAAAGGGAGTAAGGACACAAAGGGCAAAGGAATTCTCCAAGCAGATGTAAGAAGGAAAGGGAGGCTAGGTGCCCTTCGCCCTTTCTTAGCGTTACTTGATGGAGTACGATTTCATCTAGAGGAGTGTCAATGGTAACCCATCCGTATCTTTTTCCTCTGGCTTTGATGGTTGGCTTTCATTTTCATGATCATCATACCGTGTTCACCCTCTCCATCCCTCTGGTGTGCTAATGGTTCAGCCCTTCCTTTTGACGGTATGAAGGCAGGGCAAGGTGGCTAACTCCAGGTGGAAGGGGGTGCTTTCTCACTCTTTCAGGGGGATGACATTAAACTAACACGGACTGGAACTCCTGACAGTGAAAATGACCTCACGTGCCATTTTAGGTCCTTCTGTTGCTAAAGCATCCTCCAAGAAGTTAGCAGGAAGTAATTTCCACCTCTTTTACCCAGAGATAAACTATATATAAAGCTTAATACCGCACTTGGAGGGTAAGTCATGTGACTTGACTTATCTCTTCTAGGAGTTTCAAATTATCTAGCAGTGGAGCATTTTAAGGAACTCTGGTTTATTAGAGACTACAGACTGCTTGTCTTTCCAAAAATTGGAGACATGTTAACTTGTTAAAATGTCTACGAGCATGGAATCAGTTCACAAGGGATTATGCAGTTTCACATTGTTCTTTACCAAATTTAGTATAATTGTCGTTATCATAGTATCAGTTCTTAAACCTCAATTTTTTGCTATTAAAGAAGGGCATTCTTCAAACACTCTTTTGGCATCCTAAAGTTATATATGCTCAGTGAACTTGCTTATATATGGTCACCTTAGCTGCATATCTTTTTCCTAAGTGTGTAATAAAGAGAGCTTGTGACGGTCCTGTTCATTATAGGTTGAATTGTGTCCCCCACACCTTAAATGATACGTTGGAGTTCCAACCCCCAGCACCTAGAGATGTGACCCTGTATGGAGACAGGGTCTTTACAGAGGTAACTAAGATAAATAAGGTCTTTGGGGTGGACCCTAATTCAATATGACTGGTGTCCTTATGGAAAATGGAAATTTGGGCACAGAGACAGACATTTATAGAGAAAAGACATTGTGAAGAGGCTCAGAAAGAAGAGGGCCATCTACAAACCTAGGAATAAACCTACCTAAGGAGGCAAAAGACCTGTACTCCAAAAGCTATAAGGACAGAGGCCTAGAACAGATCCTCCCTCACAGCTTTAAGAGGGAACCAACTCTGTTGACACCTAGATTTCAGACTTCCAGTCTTTAGAACTGAGACATTGAATTACTGTTGTTGAAGCCACCCAGTCTGTGGTACAACAGCAGCCCTATCCAAGAACATGGTATATCTTTCCATCTCTTTGTGTCGTCTTCAGTTTCTTTCATCAGCATATTATAGTTTTCGGAGTACAGGTCTTTTGTCTCCTTAGGTAGGTTTATTCCTAGGTATTTTATTCTTTTTGATGCAACGGTAAATGGGATTGCTTCCTTAATTTCTCTTTCTGTCATTTCATTGCTAGTGTATAGAAATGCAACAGATTTCTGTATATTAATTTTGTATCCTGCCACTTTACTGAATTCATTGATGGGCTCTAGTAGTTTTTTGGTGGCATCTTTAAGATTGTCTATGTATGGTATCATGTCAACAGCAAACAGTTTCCAATTTGGATTCCTTTTATTTCTTTTTCTTCTCTGACTGCTGTGGCTAGGACTTCCAAAATTAAATTGAATAAAAGAGGGTACACCCTTGTTTTATTCCTGATCTTAGAAGGAATGCTTTCATCTTTTCACCATTGTATGGGTGAAAAGTATGAGTATGATGTTAGCTGTGGGTTTGTCATGTATGGCCTTAATTATGTTGAGGTATGTTCCCTCTATGCCCACTTTCTGGAGAGGTTCTTTTCTCAGAAATGGACTGTTGAATTTTATCAAAAGCTTTTTCTGCATCTATTGAGATGATCATATGGTTTTTATTCTTCAATTTGCTAATGTGGTCTATCACATTGATTGATTTGCAGATATTGAAAAATCCTTGCATCCCTGGGGATTTTTCTATGGGGATCCCATAGAAATGCCAAGGGTCTAATCCAGTGGTGTTCAAAGAAGGCAGGGATAAGGGAGCAATGAGCCTTTTCCGTTGGTCAGTGCCTGGAGGGGGTTGGAGAGCTTCCTGGCAGGACAGATGTGGGAAGCCCCAGAGGGGAGGTTGCTTGAGGAAACTATGGGAGAAAGGAGAGAAGTGCACCCATACTCCCCAAGTTCCTTTAACCTAAATTTAGCCTGGGAGTTTGCCTTTTCTACATTGCCAATGTCAGTGTCAACTTCTTACTATCAGTAACTCAAAAGAAGTGTTTTCTAACGCTAACAGATTAGGACCTGTTTTGAATGCTGACACATAAGGTGTGCATCAGTAACTGTTTCCATATAATCAGTTGGGTTCATGAGCTTCTTTTTTCTCAAATTTTATGCATTGGGGTTTGGGGCTTCTATGATCCCATCTCATCATCACTTTTATTTTTTACATTAGCAGATATGGATTGCATGCCTCTCGTGAGCATAAACACTTACAAGTTTTATTAAATTCTCAAATTCTAAAGGAAAACAAGGTCTTAAGTATTATAGAAATAAATGACCTCCTCAGAAGATTGGCCAGAAACCTTTGAGGGCAATCTGCTAGAATTACGGAGGTCTAGTCAGGGGCAGATTTACTGAGAAGCTGATGACATTTAAGCACCAGATCATCTCCATTGCCTTGCCCCCCTCCAAAGCTTTGTTTTTAGTTTTACATTTATATTATTTTTATTAAAGAGAGTCCCTCTCCAATTGCATGAGTTTCAGGCACCTCAAAACCTGGATATGTCTCTGGTTCTAATGATAGTGGGGCTTCCAGGAAACAGTAAATCCTGCAAGGGGTAGGAAGCCAGAACAAGAGGAGGTTAAAACAAGGCTGAATACAAAAATCAGAACTAAAGATATGAATATTCCAAATGAGACAAGTGCTCAGAAAGTAACAAGTCTGAGTTGGGCAAGAGAGTGAGGGGTATGGGAATCAGGGTTGGGTCTGAAGCTGGGTGGCCAGGGACCACAGAGGAGAATTCCCTGGAGAATTTAGATTAAGAACTAGATAAATTAGGAGTTTGGGATTAACATATACACACTACTGTATATAAAATATATAATCAACAAGGACCTACTGTGTAGCGCAGGGAACTCTACTCCATATTCTGTAATAAGCTACATGGGAAAAGAATCTAAAAAAGAATGCATGTATGTATATGTATAACTGAATCACTTTGCTGTACACCCGAAATTGACATAACATTGGAAATCAACTCGACTCCAATATATAAAATACAAATTAAATTTTTTAAAAAAGAACTAGATATGAGGTATCCACAAGTGAGGTGCTTGTGACAGGCATGCTGCGGAATGGTGTGTGTGTATAAGGAAATCTCTCATATCCTTTCCAGGACAAAAGCAGTCCCAAAGCGAGGAGAGGAGAGGGTCAACTCAACTAAAATGAAGAGTGAGGGTTTTAGACCCCTTGGAGAGTATCCAGCAAAGTGCTTTGCATGTAAGCACTCAACCAATTAGCTAATGTAGAGAGGAAGCAGGGTAATACACAAGAATTGAGTCACAGCCTCTCTTCCCTCCAGAGCCAGTGAAAATATTCAGCTAATGTCACAGTTTTCCACGTCACCACTCAGGCTCTGAGAAGGCCAGCCTCGCTTCCTGGCATTAGAGTAGCAACCTGTACACCTGTTTACTGAATGCCAGGGAGTTCTCATTTCACTTGGGACTTCCTTTTATGTTCCAAATAAAACCTAAAATCAGGAGACACAGGTTTGCAGGCCAGCATTTTCCATCACTTTCACTTGGCGTTGTTTAGTGATAGGCGATGTGTCATTTTCTCTGTAGAGTGTGTGTGCAGCTGGGAGATGAGTTATTTATAATAATAAGACTTTGCACTATGTAGATATTTGCATAGTAAGCAGATCATATGGAGTTGGTGGCGTCTGGTGGGTAACCTTGGACTCATCAGTAGATCTAATTATTGAATGTGGCTTGTTGGAATTTTCAAGCTGTCGCCCATAAATATTTTAACCTATTGGTGCTGAAACCTGTCTACCGGAGATCAAAGGCGTTTTCAGATCTAATCTGTCTTGAGGGAGGGGTAAGGAGGTAAGGGGCTGTTATCATAGAGAAGAGAATCGAATTTCCCCATCTTCCTCTTTTCTACCTCGGCTTCCCAGTTTCCACCACACACCTTGCTTAATCTTATTTCGCATAATTTTGCATTCATGGTCACTGTTTCCCTGGTCTTTGGCTATTTTATTCAAACTCTCCTGGCCTCTTCAGACAGTCATTCAATGACTTCTATTCACAGGACAAAATTTGGTGTGAAGCTGTATCTCCACCTCTCATGCCGTACCTCTGAATGGAAAGATAACCTTTGACAACGTTCAGTTCTTTATGAAGATCGCTGTTAGCGCGTCGCCTGACGGATGGCGTGTTATGTGGGAGAATTCATTTGAACAGACTTTCTATCGAAGGCTGAATACACCCCCAAATCACAATGGTAATCAGAGCCAGCCGCCTCATTTCTGATGATTTTACACATCAGTCGGGCTTCAGAGATGCGTCCACATGACACTGTACCCACACTGAGTTGTTTTGGCTGCAGGGATGGCTGCTTTTCTCTCTCTCATTTTGCTTTCCAGCTGCATTTGTGAGTGTTTTTGTCCTCTGCTAAAATATGTTTTTCAAAAATGTGATTAACAGTCATTTTCAGATATAGATATTGGCTCTCCTTTGCCAGAGAGACACAGCGTGTAAGAACAGGCAGACATCAGAATAATACAAAAGGGTATGTTTATTCATCAGGAACTGTGTTAATGACTACATCTGCCCCTCTCATTGGGGGCTGACTGGGTTCATCTCTGCTCATCTGATTTGCTGATGTCCCCCCCTACCGTGAAATCTCTTCGTTTTGTACCCCATAAATAAAAAAAAACCCATGGTTGGTCTGATGTTTATGCTTTAAGTGTAAGTTAGAGCAGCTGAAAATTTGAAAACTGTACTCAATGGGCTATGCTCACGAGACACATGGATGTAGAGGGCTGGCATTCTGAACGTTCCTTAAACAACTTTCCCATCTAAAGAATTCATGCCAAACACCATTAACAGTAGACAGTGAACTGACAGCAGAGCATCATAAAGCAATGGGAAGTTTACATTTGTTTTATAGCCTGTCATTTTTATTTGTTTCTTTTTCAAATAAAATTGTGGGCTCATTTCAGTTGCTTGGAGCTATGTCTTTGGATGTTTTTGGACTTGAGAGCTTTGAAAGCCCCAAAGCCAGTGACTTGAACACCACTTGATTTGCATCTACTCTAGGCCAGTTTCAGATCTACCATCTGATCTACCATCCTATGGAAGGAATTTTAAAGAGCAGTCTTCCTTAAAGGAATGAGTCAGCCAGTACATAGCATGCCCCGTGAGCCTTGCATTGTGCTAGGTGCGCTCAGAGAGGTAAGGGGAGTAATACCTAGTCTTAAACATGTAGAATTCATATCAGATTGACTTGAGCAGGAAGCATTTAGTAACAGGGTGAAATTACAGAGATGGAAATGAACGTGATGTAAACTGTTTCTCTTACCATGAAGAATGAGGGTGATTTAACTGCTTTCAAATGCAAACTTGGACATATTCAAGATAATCCTCCCGCCTTATGTTCCCATCAGGTGGCATAGAAACTTGGCCACTAACGTCTCTGGTCAAAGTTTTAGAAAGGTGTTTCTTGAGTTTCTAAATCCTGCAGAAGTATTCCTAGTATTTGGTGGGAAGATGCTCCTTTAGCCAGCAGTTTTTTGGGGGACACCGGTCCATTTCAGTAAGTCTCTGGGCCACAGAAGGTAACAGGGATTTGTTTCAACTCAGCCACAGTGCAGAACCTTGGAGGAGTGGACGTAAGTGATAAATCAAGGGCCATTGTCCCTGGTTAATGAAATGAGACTGATAAAATTTCTGGAGGTAGAAGTTGGGTTGCTGTTTCACATGGCAACTTGTGATAGTCATCTGTGCTGCCTTTGGGGTTGAATTCTTTTTTTTTTTTTTTTTGCGGTACGCGGGCCTCTCACTGTTGTGGCCTCTCCCGTTGTGGAGCACAGGCTCCGGATGCGCAGGCTCAGCAGCCATGGCTCACGGGCCCAGCCGCTCCGCGGCACGTGGGATCTTCCCGGACCGGGGCACGAACCCGTGTCCCCTGCATCGGCAGGCGGACTCTCAACCACTGCGCCACCAGGGAAGCCCTGGGGTTGAATTCTTTATCAGTACTTGTCTTCCCTACCCTCCTACTCCCTACTCCAAGAGCTCTGACGGTCCCTAGTAGCACCAGCCTAGAGACTGCACACAGTCTAAAGAAGTCTAGTGTGTTTCCCATGCTACCTGAAGGCAGTCTTCTTTCCCTATCAGTTGCCATCAACTACAGCATCTTGTGGATATTCTAGAGCAGTCACTGGAGGCCAGGGTTTGGATCCAGCTGCTCTATCCTTCCACTGAGGATGTTGTCTGATGGCAGAGAAATAATACAGTGTATGGAAAAAGCTCTGTACTGGAATCAGAAGTCTGTGTTTAAGACCTTAGCTCTGCTGTTTAGCTTTGTAACCCTGAACAACCGCTTTGCAACTTGCTGCATTTGGAGATAATAAGATTGAGCTTGCCCATATCCCATTCTGGCTGTCAGGCTCAAAGGAGTTAAAAAGTATGAGTGATTAGTAGTGGTGAAGATTTTTATATCTGCTGTGCTGGGTTTGTGGTTCTGGTGTTGTAGCTGTTTTATCTAAGTGCCTAGTTCCTTTAGGATATGTTTGAGCAGCGTGGGTTAAAGGTGAGATTGTGATGTGGGACTAGACCCATGGGGCAGAAGATCTGGGGTTTTTTTAATTCCCTTTGGTAGATCATTCTTCTTGCTTATATCACAGCTCCTCTCGGATGCACTATAGATTACTTCACACTCTTCTCCTCCTCTTCATCTGCTCCCACCTCAATCCCGTAATTGGGCTGGGGCTTTATTATTATTTACTGTTGACTACCCAGCACCTAGAACAGTGCTTGGCATGTAGTAAATTCTCAGTACATATATACTGAATGAACACCTGGATGGATGGATGGATGGAAGGAAGAAAGGGAGGGAGGAAGGAAGGAAGGAAGGAAGGAAAGAAGTCCAAGTAAAACTTCTTTGATAGGCTTAGAAAGTTTGGTTTCATCAAAGAAAATCACCTAAGAATAGAGCAGAATAGAGCAGGAAGGGTAAGAGTTTTGTGGAGACTGACATGATAAAGATATTTACAAGACTGAAGTTTTTCACTCTCTAATCCTCTGAAGTCGTAAATGGTTTTTGACAATAATCCTTACAAGTGCTGATATTTTTCAGGCGTTGAGCTGAAGATAAGGATAATATCCTTGAATTATCCAATAGCACAATTACAGTATTCCGAAATTTGTTATGAAAATGCCATTGGCTTAGTGTTTCTTTCCTGTCCCGTCTTCCCGCTTTGGCAGGAGAGAATAAAATGATTGAGTTAGTAATTACATGGTATCATGGGAAAATATCTTACGAATTTTAGACTGAAATCGTAGGACCACATGGTGATAGCTTGCTCTCTTTGAGTCTCTGTCTCTCTCTCTCAACCAACCACTCAACTTCCCCACCTTCCCACCCCGCTACCCCCAATAATTCAGAAGTCACATTCAAGTCTTAAAGTTTTGGCATGGTGGGACATTCTCCCACATTGGAATCCTATATATATGTATACAGGATGGTTGAATATCCCTTTTGCCCTTTTTGTGAGTATCCTGTGTATTTAATCTCTATTATCTCTGAACTCATTACAGTCCTCTTAAAGATCTAGAGAAAAATCTTCATGGATTATTCAGAGTAATTAATCACATAGAATTACAGTAATTATTAGAAGCCTTAAACTGATGATCAGATTTATCAAATACAGGTGGAGAAGTTAGCCTTTATCACTGATGACGATAAGTAAAATAGCACACAGTTTAAGGAATTATTTTGACACTAGTTGTTTACTAAGTAATTAAAATCAACCATTGTTATTAAGTAGCTATAGTATAATACTGGCTCCACACTTCTTGTGGTGTGAATAAACTAATGAATAAACTAAATTATCAATGATATTATTAATAGAATAAATTTAAGTTGTATATATAGCAATCATTCAGGTTAGTATATCACCAATAATATTAAATAAAATTTACACTGAATCTTTACACTACCAAATTAATTGTTATATTATTCAATTATATTTTACTTTTTAAGATATTTTAAAATGATTTACAAATTTCTGCTTGGTAACATAAATTATGTTGAGAATTGAGCATGTGTTTGTTTTTCTACACTGCATCATAGTATACAAAAAAAAAAAAGTCAGATGATAATCCCAAAGGATTCAACTCATTGGCTTCAAAGCCATTCCAGTTCAAACTGGACTCAGCTATGTGAGTTAAAGGATAGTCTCCGGGTTTTAAGAGTGAACCAATTAAGCTCTTTTCTGACCTGGTTCTGTAAAGTATTTAGCTGTTTCCCCTATCCAAAATTTAAATGGCATTGCAGTGGCCAGTAACAAATGAATTACTGATAATAAACACTCTGAGTTTTGGTTAGCTTCATATTAGACACAAAACAAGACTAATGTTACAATTAACATTAGCCATGAGACAAGCAAATAAAACTTACACAAAGCAAATAAAACTTACACTTAAATTAATAAATGTCAATTCATTATTTTTAGAGGTTTGCCTTTTCAAAACAAACCTGGCCCAGATTCATTTTAATAAAAGAGAAACTGATGCTTGGTGAATAAAATTATTTGTACATATTACCTTATTTATTCTTCTCAACAATGTAAGCATTATTTTCCCATTCTGCCAATTGAGAAGCTGAGGCTTGACCAGTTTAAGTCATGTGCTCAAGCTAATAAGCACATTTTTCATACCCATTTTTTTTACTGACTCCAAAGTCCATCCTTCCTCCAGCATTCTAATATCACTCCAAATGAGTACGTTTTAGTTTTGGTATTTCAGTCAAGTGAAGGTTTTCAGTGTATGTTTCTGTAATTTCCCAATATAGTTTTATCTGGTTGTGATCTTAATACTGATTTTGGGGTCGAGTTCAGATAAAAATGAATGTTGTAAACAGTAGCTCACTGCTGATCACTAGAATATTTGGATGTTAGAAAGCATCACAGTTATCTATTGAGTAATGAATAAGCCGGAAACTTAGTGGCTTCAGAAAACAAGGACATATTCATTCTCATGCTTTCTGTGGCTTGGAAATTTAGGATGAGCTTGGTTGGGAAATTCTGGATCAGGGTTATTCATGAGGTTGTCTGTCACCAGGAAGTTGCAGTGGGTTTCTGGGCAGAGCTACAGCTGAAGGACGGCTTGAATAGGGCTCGAAGACCCATTTCCAAGGTGGCTACTTATAACATCTGGCATGTTGGTGTCTCTCCACGTAGGCCTCTCCCCATAGCATGGTGGCTGGCATCTCCCTAGAGCAAGTGATTCTCTAGAACAAGGCAGAAGCTGCAATGTCTTTTATGACCTAGCCTTGAAAGTCACACATCATCACTTCAGCCTTATTGAAGGGGTCACACTGGCCAGCCCTAATTCACTATTTCTTTACGACTCATGCAAAAAAATGTGAGTATCAGGAGACAAGGGTCATCATAGGCCATCATGGAGGCTGGCTACCAGACATGAAACATACAGTATATATGTACTTTTACAGATAATTTTTTATTGGTACTCATCCCTTAATTTTAAAGAGTAGGAAGCAAATCCAGATTTATTCAAGCTCATGTAACTTTAGGGAAGAATCTGCCTTAAATTGACTATTACACAATGTGTGTAATCTCTGTCTCTCTTTGAAAAAAATACACGCTGGTACTGATTTGGAGGTTTGAGGTTGGCTTGTTTCTAGCAGAGATTCATTGTGAAGAGCCATTTACAGGTGCTGAGCTGGCTTTAGCCACCACAGAAGTCCAGTTACAGTTAATCCTGATACTAAGTTACAAAAAATTTACAAAAAACTTTCTTTCCTGTGATGAGAACTTTTAGGATTTCCTCTTACGGCAACTTTCAAAAATGCAATAAAGTATTACTGACTATAGTCACTGTGCTGTATGTTACATCCCCATGGCTTACACACTTTACAACTAGAAGTTTGTACCTCTTGACCCCCTTCACCCATTTTGCTCACCCACCATCTGCCTCTGGCAACCACCATTCTATTCTCTGGGTCTATTAGTTTTGTATTTGTTTTGCTCTTAGATTCTACATATAAGTGAGATCACACGGTATTTGTCTTTCTCTGTCTGACTTTTCACTTAGCATAATGCCCTCAGAGTCCATCCATGTTGTCGCAAATGGCAGGATTTAATTCTCTTCTGTGGCTGAGTAGTATTCCATTGTATATATACATATGCATATAACCACCGTGGCCTCCTTGCTATTCCTTGATTAGTGATATTAACCATCTTTTCATGTGTCTGTTGGTCATCTGTATCTTCTTTGGAAAAATGTCTACTCAGATCCTCCACCTATTTTTTAATCAGATTGTTCGTTTTTTTGGCTATTCAGTTGTATGAGTTCTTCATGTATTTTGAATATTACCCCCCATCAGATATATGATTTGCATGTATCTTCTCCCATTCAGTAGGCTGCATTTTCCTTTTGTTGATGGTTTCCTTCGCTGTGAAGAAGCTTTTTAGCTTGAAGTTGTCCCACTTGTTTATTTTTGCTTTTGTTGCCTTGCCTTTGCTTTTGGAGTCAGAGCCAAAGAATCCTTACCAAGACTGATGTCAAGGAGCTTACTGCCTATGTTTTCTTCTAGGAGTTTTTTTTGTTTGTTTGTTTTTTTGTTTTTTTGTTTTTGTGGTACGCGGGCCTCTCACTGTTGTGGCCTCTCCCGTTGCGGAGCACAGGCTCCGGACGCGCAGGCTCAGCGGCCATGGCTTACGGGCCCAGCCGCTCCGAGGCATGTGGGATCTTCCCGGACCGGGGCACGAACCCGCGTCCCCTGCATTGGCAGGTGGCCTCTCAACCACTGCACCACCAGGGAAGCCCATCTTCTAGGAGTTTTATGGTTTCAAGTCTTGCATTCAAGTCGTTAATACATCTTGAGTAAATTTTAAACGTGAGGTAAGATAGTACTCAGTCATTTGCTTTTGATGAGCCGGAGACTTTTCTGAGCTAAAAGAGGTTTCAAAACATAAGCCTGGTTATTCACCCCTGTTCAAAATGCTGTTGTGGCTGTCCATTTCCATTTTAAGTCAGAGTATTTAGAATGTTTGAGAAGACTGACCTGGGCTGACCCCCATCTCCTCCCTCACCTGGTCTTTCTCCTCTCCCCTCGTGTCTCTGCTCCAAACACCTGACCTCTTTGTTATCCCTTGAGCTATCCAGGGCCTTGGCGCTGCTTGAAATATTCTTTTATATATCGTTGTGATTAACTCCTTCCATAATTCAAGGCTTTCCTCAAATGTTACTTTTTCAATGAGATCTACCCCGACCATCCCATTTTAAATTGCTGACCTCTGCCTAGAACAAGGAACGAAACATAGTAGGTGCTCAGATTTTTTTTTTTTTTTTATTGAATGAAAGAATTATTAGTGAAGGTGTAGGGAGATGCCAGTACTGCTTTTTCTGCCCAAGGCAGTTTGGTACCTTTCACTTGGTTCATTTTCAAATACTGATGCTTGGTCTTTTACAAAGTCTCTAGAGACAGTAATCAAGTGTGAATGTGCTTTCTTTTCTGCGGGAGATTTCCTGTCATTCAGAAACCGGTGCTGTTTCCCTCCTCATATCTTTAGAGTTCTAACATAAAGAAAGAACAGAAGAAAAGAAAAACACTTCCACTAAGATGTGTTATAGGGGACAGGTTGATATTCTCTTAAGGGAGGAAATTAACTGAGCCATTGCTGTAGACATTGGGGAAATTGTTTCACTCAGTTAAAAAGCAGCTTGGGAGTATAGTATAGGGGTGCCTGAATGCGCTTTATGATGGTCTTAGCTTATGACCTTATATTGCTTTTATTTCTCTATTAAATCAAGATATATCTCATTGAGGCCACCATCCTACATGACACGGCAGGGTCCATTTTGTTGCCTGTGAACAGAATTGTCTCCGATTGAATGGAAAGCTGTATCTTTGACATGTGCTTAGTGTGAGCCATCTCTAGGCTGGACTTTCCATTACTGTGGGTCTCCATGGAGTGGGAACAGAGTGCGTGGACCCTCGCTGTGTGGGCTGAGTGCTTTGCTGAGCTTCTGCCTTCCCAAACCCCGAACTTGTGTCTTGCCTTCTTCTCTATGGGTTTCCAGTGAAATGTCCCTAACTGGTCCTTCACGTGGAATCAGTGCAGCAGGAGACAACTGAGCTTTTAAATTTTACAAAACATCTAAAGAAATCAAAACTTTATGAACTGTAACTATCATGGGTTAGATTGTGTTCCCCCCAAAGACGTTGAAGTTCTAACCCCTAGGGACTCAGAATGTGACGTTAATTGGAAATAAAGTCTTTGCAGATGATTAAGTTGAGATGAGGTCTGTAGGGTGGGTCTTAATCCAGTAGGACTGGTGTCCTTATCGAAGGGGGAAATTTGGACACAGAGAGAGACACAGGTAGAATGCCACGTGAAGATGAGTTTATACAGCCATAAGCCAAGGAACTCCAAAGATTGCCAGCAAACCAGAAGCTTCAGAGAGAGGACTAGAACAGGTTTACCCTCACAGCTTTCCAAAGGAACCGGCCCTGGTGACATCCTTGATTTTGGACTTCTAGCCTCCAGAACTGTAAGACAATAAATTTCTGTTGTTTAAGCCACCCTGTCTGTGGTACTTTGTCACAGAAGGCCTAGCAAACTAATACAGTAATTATTCACTTATGTATCGTAATGCAAGCATTAGGCAGCACTCAGATGACACCACAACAATCCACTTAGCACATTTTACGTGTGAAAAGCCTTAGGTACAAGCAAAGATGTATGGGGTAGATTATGTTCATATAATGAGGTAATTATTAAACCCACATTTCCATGCAGTGCTATTTGTTAATTACAGTAGCTTGATCTTGACATACCTGCTCTGAAATGACTAGTTATTATATGGGTATTAGAACAGAGGCATTACCCCCTTTTAGAAGCAAACATGGAAATGATCTTGTCTAATGTCTTCATGTTACAGAAGAAGAGTTGAGTAGTTAGCCTTAGTGGGACCAGAGGAGCTAGGAAGGAGGCTTGATCCAAGATTCCCAACCACTCTTCTTTTTTTAAACCAAAGTTCTTCTCTTACGAAGTATGAATCATCACAGAAGAGCTACTCAACCAATGTTTGCTGAATGAATAAATGAAGCTAAAGATTTTGGAGCCAGGCTTAGAGTTTTGGTAAACTACCAGATCTTTTTCATTAGTTTACGTTGATAAGAACTTTACCTCTTAGAATAGGAAAGAAATCGGGCCCGGGCTGATCTTGAATCCCAGTGTGCCCACACTTTGCTGTGTGAAGTTGGGCAAATTCACCCTTCCATCATCTTCAGATGCTGTGTACACCTTGCAAGAGATGAGATGAGATAAGAATACCTTGGAAGATTATTTTTAAATGTGAGTTAATGTAAAGCACCAAGCAGAGTTTTTCATGTTTAAGTGTTCAGTAGTGGTTCTTCTGACTTAAACATCTTTAAAGACAGTACACAGCATAGTATCTTTACATACCTCAACTATGCTGTTGATGTGGCAAGTGCATTTGATCCAGCTTTCTTTTAATTTTTTAATAATGATGAGGTGTGAACCCCGTTCCAGCTCTGACCCTCCCCTCATCTTTTCTTTATCCAAGATCTGGGCATTCTTATGCAGGTACTGGGGCTGTGAGGTCCAGAGAGGGCAAACCTGAATAGTTCACACAAGACTCCTATCCACAGCTTTCTCTTTTCTGACACGTTGTGCCCACCCACAGGAGAGAGTCACAGATAATCACAGGTAATGGGGCCATGCTGTGTGTGATTATTTGAGCAGCCCATAGGAGAGGAAGCAGCACCCTGGCTCCAGCCCACGGTTCAGGGGTCATACAAAGCATGTAAACGTGAATGTCCACGTTTGGTTATCTTTCCTGAAATAGGCTTCAAAGGGTGGATATCACCTGGGTTCTCTTAGTGGTCATTTGACATTTTTCTCCTGTATTTTCCATAAATTATATATATTTATCAGGATGCATTCTAAATCCATTTATATTTGTCTTACTTGTGCAGTAACTTGGGGTTTATGAGATCTAGGTGTTCATTTCATGCCGTAGGAAGGAATATTTCTACTTATCTCTTACAGAGTGATTAGGAGTATACTCATCTGTGCACACTGCTGAGACTAAAATCCCTGAAAACTGATGCTTAATTGTCATAATATAAATAGTAAAATGTGAGCAAAATGCTAAATTACGTAGGGAAAATGGAAAATAGAAATTATTGTAAGTGGCTTTATAGTTACAAAGATGAAGTAGTGTCTAGATAAAATATGCCATTTTCAAACCTAATTTTAGACCCATATTGCTCAGTGAAATGAGGTTAGCATAGTAAAATAATAAGAATATAATTGTCCCACATTGGTAGGCAAATGACACTGGCAAAGGTGTAGAAAAAGCATGTTGTTAACATCTGAAAGTTCATTTTTAGTCTCTTTCTTTTTTTTTCTTTGTCTAACTTTTTCCTGCAGCTTTAAGAAGTAGAGAGTCATAGACAATATTAGTATCTATTCTTCAGATAAATCATCTATTTTACATTTTAGATATTTAGCTTTTCTTGCATTTTATTGTAAGAAACAGTTGCTTGAAAACAGGGTCTTTGTTTCATAAGAGGTTAGCTGCTTCCACTTGAAATCACAATCCTTTGTGATATTACAATTAGCTCTTTAGCAGGAGCTCTGATGCCACCAAGGTGGAGATGCAGCAGCAGTAAGTAGCAAGGGGATCAATCCTTAGGAAACAAAGATCCTGTTTTCATGCAAATACCTTTAGTGATTAAAAAAAAAAGAGCATGGGTGGAAGAGCTATTGGTTTTACATTTTTAGAGAAATTGCTGAATGCTATTTAGCCATGCAGTCTTGTGACCTTTACAGTTCTCTCAAGGTTAATGGGGTCCAGGAAAATGGTAATGTAATAATTTGGGTTTCTTGGATGTCCCACTAACTTACAGTGTATGTCCCTCAAATTTGCTAGCATTTTGTATGGTGGAGGAGGGTGGTGTTGCTTATAAAATGTATCTGGAATCCCTCTGTCCTTATTCGAAACTCCTTTCTGTTTCGAATCATCCAAAGTGTATGAGGAAAGACGACCTCAGTGGGGAAATTGTATACATTATTCTCTCTTTTATTCAAATTAAATAGGAAGCTACAACTTGTAGTCCAAATATAAAATAGTCAAGAGTATTTTTTCCAGGAAACCTCTAATGTAATATCACAACTCTTCAAGTCTAAGACATTTATAGCCAGCAAATGTCAAAAGTTGGGGATTCAGCAGGACCTTGTTACTGAAATATGCATCTAAAAGCTCTGGTTTCTGTCTCCTGGTGAAGAGCGAAGGGATGCTGTTTACTCCTGTGCTGAGGATCTGGGAAGGAAGAGTGGGACGTGGGTCTGTGTTTCTGTCTGCAGGGCTGCCACGTGAAGTGGCCACTGCCTTCCTCCATGAATATCCTCCTGGTGGCCGGCTCTGCAGGGCCCCTTCCAGGAGCTCTTGAGAGGCCATGTGTTTTGCTGTTATCAAGAGGGGCTCATTATACCAAGGGACTCAATTTAGAATGACCTTAATGGGATTGGGAGTCATGCTGCAGTCTAGCCCTATGACAAAGAGAATTTCAAGTACCCTGTATTTATTATGCTTTTCTCTTTAATAACGTCTGTCTTTAATATTTTTCTGTTAGCTCCTTCAATGTTTTTCTTCTCCATGTTTTTGGCATTTTTATGATTTGCAGTTCCATTCGAAATGGGCACATGTTATAATGTCATCTAATTCTGTTGAGAACGACGCCCCCATTTCCTGTGGCTTTTGGCCAAGCCACACTATTACTTTTGATTCTGATATATATATTTTTTTCACAGATTATGTAGGCTGTGCAGTATAAAGTAGAAGATTCTTTCCAATTTGAAAAGAGATTTAGTGCTTTCTTTTGCAATCTCCCTGGGGGCAGAGGTGATGTGTCTGACAGTCAGGTCCTTCACACCTAATACAGGGTCTGGCCGCTGAGAGTGCGTAGTGATTGTTGGTTGAATGAATGAATGATCGGCATTCTAATCCCATTCTATTCTTAACATTAATATAAAATCGAGTTTTGCTCTCAGTTGACTGGGCTGTGGATGGGCCCAGTACTTTGGGGGTGTAGTGAATACATAACATGATAGATTGGAAATCAAAGTCCAAATATTTTAAGCTTTTTTGATATTCCTTGACTTTTTCTTATTTCTCATTCATTCATTGATTTATTCAACTGTCAAAGTAAGGCCCCTACTCTAAGCAAATTACCATATTACACTGTCTCCTCTTTTCTTCTTGCCTGTTCTTTTTCACTGCTTCTCTGATTTATCTGTTCATATCTTTTGATTTTCCCTCTTCTTTTTCCCTTGGGTGTTACCTCTCCCGCTCATCTGCTTTTACTCTTCTCCTTGCTGTCTCTATGCTTCCCACTTTCCTTCCTTGAGCTCCTTTAGTAGTTATCATTTCTACTTCCAATCCTCTGCATCTGTATATTTCTTATACTCTCCTTTTAGAAATATATCCTATCGTCTCCTTATCTACCCGTTTCTTCTCGTTTCCTTTTTTTCCTTCTCTGTCAGGTCCAAAGAAGCAGAGACATAGTCATGTGAGCAATAATTCTAGGTTCTTCACCTTCATTTCAAAACCTGGCTTAGATTTGTTTATAACAAACAGTGATCCAATTGATTCCATCATCTTCAGGTAAGATCTTGCCTAAAGCTCTTCAAGCACAGGATAAACTGTCCTTAGAAAAAAAAAAAAGGTAAATAAAAGCCCTCCCGAAAAGGCTAGCCTTTGATTTTCCTTAGTAACCTACCTTTTTTTTTTTTTTGCGGTAAGCGGGCCTCTCACTGTTGTGGCCTCTCCCGTTGCGGAGCACAGGCTCCGGACGCGCAGGCCCAGTGGCCATGGCCCACGGGCCCAGCCGCTCCGCGGCATGTGGGATCCTCCCGGACCGGGGCACGAACCCGCGTCGCCTGCATCGGCAGGCGGACTCCCAACCGCTGCGCCCCCAGGGAAGCCCTAACCTACCTTTTGAATCCTGGCTTGGAGTGGAGTTCCCCTCTCCATTTCTGTTGTTCTCTGCTTTGCATGCAGAGAGGTCCATACCAAGGTTAAAAAAAAGAATAAGAATAGAATGTGCTCAGGATACAAGGTTGGTTTATAATAGGACAAAAAAGATAGGAGGAATGTAGTCATGAGAGAGAGAAAATGCTATAAGCCATTCTTAAAATTCTGAACTCATTTATTTATTCACCAAAATAGACTCCAGGTACCATATTAGTGACTAGGGATTCAACAGTGCACAAGACTCAGCTTCTCCTAAAGGGGATAATATTCTGCTGTAGTTTGGTGAGTGACATGATAGGGCTATATGAAGGCACCCAACCCAGAACTTGGAAGGCTGAGGTTACGCCCCTGGGAAGAAACGACAGTTATGCTGAGTCAAGAAGGATGATTTAATAGTAAAGAGGAAACATGGTGGAAGGCAGCAATGCAGGCCTGGTTGATGGAAGCATCACAGGAACAACATGGCTAGGGTCTATGGTTTCTGTGATGTGAACACAGAGAAGGAGGCCATGGCGGTGAAATCATCAAGGTCTTATTGGCTGTGCTAGGAGTACGGACCTCGATATGAAGCAACGGGGAGCCACTGAAGGGTTTTAACAGGGCAGTGGTGATCTGGAATGTTCACAGAGAAGGCGTGGAGTAAACATCTCAGACAAGGACACAGGGGAAGGTTGCAGTATTCAAGGGGAGTGATGGTGGTCCCTAAGAGGGTGATGATGATGGTGGGAATAAGTGATGGATTCATGGTGTATGAAGAGTGGAGATGGACAAGCCGTGATGATATGTTGGAGGCAAGAGATGAAGGAGGGGCAGCGGGGAAGAACGGCATTCAGTCTCCTGGGTTCTGAGGAAAGGTAGTATTTCTGAAGAGTCATCTCAGTTGTCTTTGATCTTTAAGTGCAGGCTTGTTCCTAAAAGCTTCCAGATGGACATCCCTGAAGACTAATGTCATGTTACGTTTCATCACAGTGAACAGCCAGGCTGGCTTCCGAAGGTGCTGTCATCCGTTTGCAGAAATCCTGCACACCAAGAGCAGGCCCCCAGGCGGTGTAGGCGCATTCTTAAGTTGTTGGAACAGTTTGGAGTGAATTGAGTGTTGGGAGATCAGTGGTTACAATATGTTTCTTACTGTTCCTTATGGATGAGTTCGGTCAAAATAGTTGTACCAGTATGTGTGTATGTGTGTGTGTTGATGTGTGGATGTGTGCACACGTGTGTTTATATATGTGCATCCACAGTGTGCATGTGAGTGTGTCTGTGTGTCTCTACACAGATGCTTCTCTTCCGGTTCCCCCATCACTGAGAGGATCTCACTTAATGCCTTGAGATGCTGGTGGTCCCTGTGCTGTGGAGAACTAGGAACTGGGAACCGGAGGGGAGCCACTGATCCATTTCCACAAAAGAAAGCCAAACTGTGGTCAGTTACAATGATTTTTGTTCACTGCCGGAAGTCTGGACTAAATGTGAACTGGTGACTCTGAAGTAGGTGACTCCATAGCCCATTACCAGTCCCCTGAGATGTGTAATCCACTTTAAAGATACATTTAAATAGCCTACTATGGGAAATGTAGTCAGCAAGCTCAGAGATACGCTTCCATTTCAGAACTCGCAGAAATGCACTTACAGATTTAAGAAAAAAAAAATCTTTGCAAGAAGTAAAATGCACATGATAGAGATGATTCATTGTATTAGAGCAATTAAAACATTGGCTCCTGTTTGCATCCATCATCCTCCTGAAATAAAAATATATTGGAGAAAAAGCTATATTTACCTGGAGATAAAATTTAAAAGATAAGGAAGATAAAAGTTCATTTTTCTGAAAGAAGTAACTGAAAATCTGCAGTACGTTATAATTCAGGCAGAACCTCATCATTATGGACCAGGAGCCTGAGTGAGATCATTGTGGAACTGGAGCCAGAGTGAGCACAGTCTCTACCCAATATTTTTTGAGGCACAAACGTAGCCAGGAGTGAGTCATTCAACAGGGTACCTCAGAGATGCAGCGTCGTGGATATAAATGGGCAAGACTTCGGTACCGGAAAATCCGTCACCTTAACCTTGGATGTGCCGTCATCATCTCCCGGTGAGTTCACAGAAATCAACTTCCCCGATTCCGGTTCATGCCTTAGGCCAGGTCTGTGCTGCAGTGATGCTTCGGGTGACTCAGAGAGGACTCATAAATCTGACGATCTCTGCTCCCAGACTCCAAGTGATATAACCTTTCCTTCTTGGGTTACAAATACATTATATAAAAGTAACATGGGAAATGGTTACTCTGTGTCGACTTTGCTCATTGCCTTCCTCTGAGAATGTGCCAGGGAGGACAGAACTGGGAGACTTTGGTCCTACCGAGGAAAGGTAGGAGAAGCAGGGGTGGGGGAGGGAGGGATGGCTTTCCCTCACCATGTTTGTTTGTCCAACATGTGTCGGTATGGGGTACCAAGAAGAGCGTGGGACTTAGGGAAATATAGTTGCAGTCTCTTGGGTCTAAACATAACTAATTTGCAGAGTTGTCTTAAAGGGTGAATGAAATCATTCATACATTCATTCACTAATCAACTGTTCATTGAGCTCTACTAAACTGCTAAAGAACCAAGAGTGAATAATATGAAGTCACTGCTCTCCTGGAACTCACATTCTAGTGGGTAGAGCTAGAGTTAAGAAACAATTGAACAAATAAATATTTACAATATCAGCAGGTGGGTGATAAAGCAAGGTAAGGACTGAGAGGAACCAAAGAGTGGTGCTACTTTATTTTTTTTTAATTTATTTCTTTGAAGTATAATTGATTTACAGTGTTGTGTTAGTTTCTGGTATACAGCAAAGTGATTCAGTTATACATATATATTCTTTTTCGTATTCTTTTCCATTACAGTTTATTAAAAGATACTGAATATAGTTCCCTGTGCTGTACAGTAGGACTTTGTTATCTATTTTATATATAGTAGTTTGTATTTGCTAATCCCAAACTCCTCATTTATCCCTCTCCCCCTTTTCCCCTTTGATAACCATAAGTTTGTTTTCTATGTCTGTGAGTCTGTTTCTGTTTTGTAAATAAGTTCATTTGTGCCCTATTTTAGATTCCACATATAAGAGATAGCATATGGCATTTGTATTTCTCTCTCAGCTTATTTCACTTAGGATGGTAATCTCTAGGTCCATCCATGTTGCTGCAGATGGCATTATTTCATTTCTTTTTTATGGCTGAGTAGTATTCCATGGTATATGTGTACAACATCTTTATCCATTCATCTGTCGATGGCCATTTAGGTTGCTTCCATGTCTTGGCTATTGTGAATAGTGCTGCTGTGAACATTGGGGTGCATGTATCTTTTCCAAATAGAGTTTTCTCCAGATATATGCCCAGGAGTGGGATTGCTGGGTCATATGGTAGTTTTATTTGTAGTTTTTTAAGGAACCTCCATACTGTTCTCCATAGTGGCTGCACCAGTTTACATTCAAGCGGGGCTACTTTAGACGTGGTGATTAGGGGAAGCCTCTGAGGAAGGAGGTGCTATGATGCAGTGACCTGCTGGGTAAAGCAGAGAGTACAGGGAAGCATCTAGCACAGTGCTTGGCAGGTGGTTCGCGCTTAATCAGTGGTCACTATCGTTATAACTCCTATCATCATCATCCTCAACAACAATGGGGCCTGTGTGCCCTTTCGAAATTTGGGGAGCCTGTAAAGTCTTATAGGAAGCTTGGTTTAGAGCGCATGTATAATGGAATTCTCTATCTGTATATATCAAGATGTTTTATTTTCAGTTACAGTTTAACTTTGGAGATAGCTAATAATGTTGAAAGGAAAATCAGCAAAAGCTGTTCTGTGTGGTTAAATATCTTGCCATGTTCCCCCTTCAGTACCATTAAACCTATCTTGCTCACCTACTTGTGTCGGACACTGCGCTAGGCACTGGGGAAACAAAAACGTAAAACTGAGCCTTTGCCTTCAGGAAGCTTAGAATCTTAATATTTTCCCTAAAAATTCAGGACTCATGCACTCTTTGTTTGACTCGAACCTGCAGGAGAGTTGATATGCTGACAACGCTCTGTAGAGTTTAGAAAAAACAAGTTGCATTTGAGTGTTAACTTTGATGTTTGTTTAGTTCTATAAAATATGTAAGAGGCTTTTCCATTAGCGAGTAAGACTTTCAAAAGCTTTCAGAATCTCATGTCACAAGTCGTCGTTAAGTATTCCTAAGGGGGAGTCACAAAGACTGACAGCTCGGAAACTTAGCACAGTATGTGGTTTAGGATGTGTGGCCAAAGCGAAGCCCCCATTCCCATCTTAATTGAGGTCATGCAGGGCCAGCTGATTCATTTGGTCTGGAAAGTCCAGACTGCATGGGAATCTACAATCCACTTGGCAACACTCTATTATCCTTTGGCCTTTATAAGCAGCATATCACACCCTGTCTGGGGAAAGTTAGGGATAAAAATCTCAGCCTAGGTATATTTCAGTGATGGAACGAAGTGGGATTTGGGAAAAGTGATTTACACCTGAGAGACATGTATGCGGTGCATTAAGTGGCATACATAAAACACACCTGCAGATTGCTTTCCAGAGTCTATTTTCGTTGTGAGTCTGTAAGTTTACTTTGGGACCAAACATGGCATCTACTCAGAGAGGCCTATACTGACTCTGTTACTGAACCAAACTTGAGTCCACCCTCCTGCACGCAGTAAAGCCAATCTACTGACACCAGGTTGTAGTGAAGGAAAGTACAGTATTTCTTACAGGGCGCCAAGCAAGGAGTCAGGTACCTAGTGCTTAAAAGGCCCGAACTCCCCGATGGCTTTCAGGGAAAGGTTTTTAAAGACAGGGTGAGGGAGGGGCCTTCAGGGTGTGTGATCAGCTCACGGACATTCTTCTGATTGGTTGGTGGTGTGGTAAATGGGAGTCAACATCATCAACCTTCTGGTTCCAAACGGTCTGGGGTCTCCATGCTTGTGGGCAACATACAATTAACTTCTTCCACCTGGTTTTGGTTTCAGTATCTGCAAAACCGCTCAAGGATATGGCTCAGAATATTATCTATAGCTCTTGAGGGGGAACTAAAGGACTTTGTTTAATGGATAAACTATTATTTTGTCTTGCTTGACTGTTCTCCTCTGCTTCTGCATTTTCTCATTTCTCTGCCTATATTTATTCTTTGGAACTTGGGGAAAGCCTGGCAGGCTAACGTTCTTCTACAGACAAGAGGCAGGCAGAGGACATGGTGGTGGGGGGGGTCTGTCCTGGGAAGGCCCCATAGGGTCCTGCTCGGTTACAGCTTTTAACCACTGCTCTTCACACTCTACCTCCTTTCTCTGCTTTTTGGTCTTCAGGGGAACATTTTGTTCTATTCACCTACCCTACTCTATCCTATCCTACCCAATCCTATTCTGTAGTTCCCTATTGGGTATGCATTTGCATATTCCTTGGCTGTCTCTCCCATTAGATGTGTAAGCCTTGTGAGGGCAGGAACTTCTTGTTCACATTTGTAGACCCAGTGCTTGGTGCAGAGTAGACTCCCTATGAATATTTACTGAATTCATGAATTGTAGCAATGATGGCTGGCAACAGTAACAACAATAAAACCCTTAAGGTTCAGGAGAGCAGTCAAAACTCTATGAAATCAGAGCAAGGTTTCTAACATTTGTTTAGATGGCAGAGAACTTGATGCTCTATGTAGGACCACATGATGTAGTGATGCATGAAATTAACTATCTTTCTAAACTTTATCGTACGAGAGCAGTACTATGGCCAAATGTTAAAGGAACTATAGGGACGAGGCTAGTAAGTTGTATTTCATTGATTGTTTTAAAATATGTATACTTTTATTAATTTTTTTATATTTTTTGCAATTTGGATAAGGGGTATTATTATTTAGCTTTAACATTAAGACTCATAGACGCAGATTGCAAAACATCCATGTTCCGGGGTGTGGGGTACCCACTGATTCAACATACCTGCTGTTCTAGAAACATTTTCTTTGCCTTTCACGCTATCCTTCAGGTTATATGCTTCACTGACACTATGGACAAAACCTGGATGGTTTGACCTAAGAGTAGACCCATGTTGGAAAAATCTCCAGTGACATTCCTTTGTGAGTTCAGATAATTTTAAGAGAATTGTTGGATATAAGAGATTTTCTTAATGTTACTGTAGATTATTTACATAGCTTGTTAATCATCCAACTACTCCAATTACTCTTTCAACTAAGAGTCATTATAAAGGGCTCAGGATAGGTCTTCCCTCCCTGAACTTCACCCCTGCACACACCATTCATCTAGGTTAAAGCCAAACCACCTTTCTCGGAAAGTAAATTTCAGGAAACTGTTCAAACATCTCAGTCACAACTGATACAGAAGAACTTTCTTCTCACCAACTCTTTCCAGTGGAGAATGTCTTGTAAACATCTACTACTGAAGCACAGGTAGAAACTCATGAAAATCAAGACATCCTGCCTGGAAGCAGAAAACCGCAGGAACACCTTTTACTTCTGAATATGAAGGAAAGTGTGAGCCATTGCTGAGTTATTGGGTATAAATGAATAATGACTGGGAATGCGACACTGCATGAAGGAAATCTGGTGCTGGATTTAAACACACATTCATCTATACATGTTATCAAAGATTTGAGTTGAGTTTTTTGATTGGTGGTATCTTTGAAACCACTGTTTTACCTATTGCACAAAGATTTTAACTGGAGAAAGGGTGATACATGACATAAATCTATAAATCTCTCTTTGTGAATAAAAAGATACTCATATCTGATGTTTAGTTTCATCTCATTGACAGAAATTACCCACTCCTCCATTTTCAGACAAGTAATTAAATACAAACAATAGACACTCAGGTGGACAAGAAAGACTCCATCTGCAGCTTCTGCCTTTCACGTCTCGTGGCAGAAGTGTGATTGTTGCCCTTCCAGTTAAAGGGCTACGTATGACTGAGGGGCTACCGTTTACTCTTAGCCTTCACGCTAGCAGAAGAGAAAACTTGAAGCACTGCAAAAACGCATAGAAGCCTTTTCCTTGTTCAGCGGGCACGTTTATCTTCTCATTCATTTTGTCTGAATAAGTACGCATAATAGACGTTTCCCTTGAGCATGTGGTAAATTACTAAGGATAAGCAGGAGGGCTGTCCAGAAGTGTCTTATCCCGCTCTCTGAAAGGCACAGGTCAGCTGGGAAGATTCTAAGAGTAGCCAAGTGTAGAGACCAGAGTCTGAGCCAGGGAAAGGTACATACACGAGGTTACCAAACACAAAGAGTTACCCAAGAAGAGGAGACAGGTATGAACTGAATAGTCAAGCCATCAAATCAGAACCCACTGGATATGAGGGGTGAGGTTCTCAAACAGAAGGGCAGCAGCTAAGAATGAGGCCAGAACCAAGTGCTAGCCAGACGGGGAAGCTGAGCCCCGTAAAGCAGGCAGGAGGTGGGAGACAGTGGGCTTGTTGCCTAGTTCCTGTGTCCACGGGCACAGGCATAGCCTGAGCCTTGAAAATTACAGCGAGGGAAGCAAAGGGCAAGTATGAGGGATCGTGGGCAGAAGTCGGGGTGAGATTAAAAAATAGTCTTTCACAGGTAGTCCAAAATGTCTTTACAGTTTTCATGGAATCCCTAAATCCTATTGGTAAGTCATTTTCCCCCCTGAGTTTCTTATTCAAACAGAGATAATGATAGACACATATAGCCCTGGCGTTGGTTATAATAGGTAATGCAGTAGTAATTATGCAACTCTAGGTGTGTCTTTACTTTCTTCCAAATGTGTTTTCTTTCTAGAGGCTTAACTATCTCAGAGCCTTAGTTTGAATTCCAACTGAAACAGACCCCAAGACAAAGATTCAAGGGCAAGTAATTTATTGGAGAAGCAATCTCGGTAGAAAGGTGAGGAAGTAAGACAGAGAAGAGAAGGCAGCCAATAAAGGTTTTCATTATCAAGGAAGTTATAACTAGATCTCAGTCCTGCTGGGAAACTGGGAGGCCTCAGAGTGAGCCCTGTGATAGGTGATGGAAATGGAATATTTGTGCACCAATTCTCCGGTCACTCATTGGTCAGGGCTGCCATAGGATGTTCATCCCCTGGTACATCACCACTGCCATGCAGGCAAGCAGGCAAAAACAATCATGGCAGCCAGAGAATGCCTCTTGGCCAAAAAAAAACCCCCAAAAAACTACAGACGATGGCAGTTAAGCCAGCCTATATGGAATTGGTAAGGGAAGGGGTAGGGGCAAGGTGGCCTCTGCTATACCCAGGGAGTGCTTTGGCTAACTGTCCTGGTCTTCAGCTCATATAGCAAAAATATGGTAGATAGGAAATGAGTATCCTCATCAAACTCTTGACCTGGACTCGCCTGCTGGGTCTAGATGGAAAGCTTAGAAGAAACCTTCGAGATTCCTTCACATGCTTTTCTCCCCTGAAATTAGATTTTGCCCTTCAAGAGGAAATAGGATCGTAACGGAATCCCATATTTTATTAAAGCACACACTCACTCAGAAGTTCCAAACCTTTAGCACTGGAAAGATATTTCCAAGCAGGAAGGGGAAGCTGGACCAGACAGCTTGGAATTCAGTCGTCAAGGGAGCAGCATGGCCTTTGAAATGTTTGGAGAAATTGAAACTGCTTCCTCCTTCTCCAGCCTGGGTCTGAGGGTGAAGTTTCCAGCATATTCCTCTGAGTCTTACCAGGCTCTTCCAGGGTGTGGAGGTTCTTTGAGGGAGGCGCATCTGTGAGGTCAAGAATCTCTTTCCTGCGGTGGGTGGGAAAAACCAGAAGGTGATTTAGAAAGCTGTCCAAAAGGTCTTCTTGCCCTACCCCATCAGCCTCTGGTACTAATAAATACATTTTAAAGTTCAGAATTGTCCCCAGATCTCTCCAAGTGATCTTTTAGAGACTTGGTTTTGTGAAAGTAGCCTTGGGATCTGGAGCCGTCATAAAAGGCTTCCACCCTGGCAAACTCCACCATGATTTTGAAATTCGACTCTCGCTTTTGCCCGTGAGGAAGCCGTTGTAATAATAAGGCATAATCGTTACAGACACTGGTGATTTATATGAAATTTTTCTTGAGTTTATTATTTAATAAAGAACATTCAGAAATAGGGGTGTAAAAAACGTCATTTATGTCACAGATGAAAAAGCCACATATATGTATTAATGGAATTCATTCACTGGTTTATGGACCCGAACTTCTCTTGGGACTCTACAAATCCACATGCATATAGACCCCTCTCCATTTGACAAGAGTGCAGATTAGTCACCAAATAGTATGTGTGACTAGCCCAGGATTATTCAGAATTCTCTGGTGGGCTCACTAAGGGACTTTCTTTGGTAGCGTAGAGCTTAGAAACATTTTGAAGGAAGACAGCTCAGAGGTTTGCGGCAATGTTGGTTGGTTGTGCTTTTGCTGAACAGACGATTTTAGAGACACCTGGGCCATCCTCTCTGCACAAAGAATCTTTGTAAACGTTTCCTCTAGTCAGCACTTTCCCATTATAGGAATGGTTAAAATGATCAGGTGTCCTCCCCCAAACAGATGTTTATTTCTGCCAAAACACTGTAAAGAGCATCCGTCTTGAAGACGTTAGAGGAACAGATACTTGCAGCTGAAAGGTGTACTCGGCTTGTTAAGACTTGGCCAGATAAACCCTTTATGTTTAGGGAGTTATTTTGCATGAAGCTAGTGCCTGGAGAGCGAGTGCGGGTCATTCCCTACGTAGTGTGGATGCAGCTTGGGGAGGAGAAGGTCTTAAAGGGCTGGTGAGGATTTATTTTGAGCTCCCAGTTGTTCAAAAGAAAAGAATATACAGAAGAGTATATTCCTGCCAGAGGTTCAGAGAAACCTGGACATAGCCATTGTTTCTTTTGTTTCAGGAAACAAAGCAGGAGATTTGCCGGAGCCCTACACACTGGGAAGCTCTAAATGTAGTCAGGCTCTTTGGTTATTTATAGCCCATGGGCTCCGCCCACCCTCCCTTCTATTATCTCCCAGCCCTCTCCCCCCAACCATGCCATATTTAGATCTGAAGCGTCATCTTCAGACTCTGTGTGACCACAGCAAGGTTGTGCCTCTGAGAAGCGTGGCAGGATATGTTTTTTTGGTTTTTTTTTGCCTAGTGGAGGAGATAACCATTTGGGATATTTTCACCTTCTGGGGGATAAGGCTTGGCTCTGTGTAAGAAACCCAACTAGTAGGCAGGATCTCTTTGACATTATTTTATAGAAGGACATATTTTTGTCACAATCTGGTATTTGTTGCAAAAAAGCACTGCTGTCATATATTACCAACTTTTTTGGAGTAGATTCTTTAAAAACTGGATGTCTGTCCACTAGAGAGGCATTATTTTGTTCATATTTGGGTAAAATAAAAATTTTAGTTAACAACAACAAAATTTTTCATCCAGAAAGATCTATGATACCTGAGAAAGGAGATATTTGAAGATATATCAGGAAATTACCAAAACAAAACAATACTGGGTTTGATACTAATTTTAATAATAGCTAAATAAGTGCTAAGCATATTTCATGTGTTACTTTGTTTCATCACCAGTTTCCATACCAGGTGTGTAGTAGCATTCCCATTTTACAGATAAGGAAGCTGAGGTTTAGAGAATTAAACAACCTATGTAAGGTCCCTGAGCTGGCCAGGTTTCAGACTCAGGTGGCCTGACTCCTGGGCCAGTGCTTGTAACTATTTTCCTAATGCCCTTAAATGCAATTCTCTGATGGCTCATGTTATCTTGTGTGTGTGAAGGTAGCATTGATGATGATTGTGACCTAGGCATCTGCAGGTCACTGGAAAGGCCAGTGCACGTGATGTCACCCATTATAAAAACAGAGTCCTTATTGCTCATTAAACTCCAGGTCTTGATTCAGAAATATCAGCAGAACCTCTTTGTCTGTTGCTTATGGTGGAACAGAGTTCTCTCCTACATTCTCTTGCTACTGAAAGCCAGTCATATGGCTGAAAAGAATAAGTTTGCAAGCCACAGATCGGTTTTAAGTAAGGTGTTCTTCTGCTATCTACGATTTTATTCCATTAGGATAATTTCCTTTCTTTCCCTTTTCTCCTGAAAGCACTTTATAAAACCACAGCTCTGCAGAAACTGCCCTTGTCACCCTTCAGTTGCATCCCTGCCCATGAGTACAGCATCGGGATGAGCCGACACTCTCTGTATGGCCGGAGTGGGGAAGGATACACTCCAGGTATGGCAGGGGGAGTGGGGGAGGGCTTTGTTTATGGGGGATAAAAAAAAAGCAAACAGTGAGAGATAAGTTCTCAGGTCTTCTGTTGAGACCAGCATATTGTTGTTCATCTAGGACAAATAACTTTAGCCTTGTCCCTTTTCAGAGCTGAAAAAATACTCTTTTCTTAGAAAATACCCAACTGACACCTGCGTGTTTTCTTTCCAGCGAAAGGTGATACTGTGGGGTTTGTATTAAAGAATTTAACGTTTCACTGTTTTCTTCTTCTTCTTCAAGTGGTACTGGGTGTAGCTAAGCTGTCGCAGACTTGCTGTCAAGGTTGCATGTTTAAAAAGAAACAACCTGTTTTCTTAAAACCGGGGCAAAATCCTGGCATTTTTAGGGACAGGTTTTCTCTGAAGGAGGGAGGAGAAAAATATGGGGAATAATGAATTCATCAAGTTGAAAATGCACGAGGCAGTGAAGCGCTCAGGCTTCAATACATGCCAAATGGAAAGAGAGCTCCCATTACTGTTGAGATGCACAGACACAGCCCCGCTAATTGCTTGGTCATGCTTGGGAGACACTAAGTCGTCACAGGCCGTGACATGGTGAGAACAGGGTGCCAGGGGTTTGTTGTAAGAAAAAATTGTTGATTTAACATCCATAACCAGCAGCATTGCCTTCCCCGACCCTCATCCTCAGATGACAAGCCTTAGTGGGAAAAATGCTTGTGTGTCTGTATGTTTAACTCTTTAGGTTCAAGCCAATTGGAAATCATATGGGAGGTAGAAAATTGTGGAGTAAGTGACTACTTGAACTAAGAGATTAATTTCTGTTTATTTTCACAATTTGTTGTTTCTTATATATGTAGGTGTGTAGTATTCAATGTAAAATCATAATAGTTAACATTTATTGAAGAGTTGATTTCGTGCCAGGTACTGTTTTGAGTTATTTACCTGTCGTGAGGCTGTCCTCACGACAGCCCTATGAAGTAGGGACCAAAATTGTCTCTACTCTATAGAAGATAAGTAGCCTGCCCAAGGTCACATAGCTAATGAGTAGTGGAACCAAATTTGGAACTGAGATTGTCTGACACTGAAGCCTCTACTGTTGACCACTGTGCCTTGTATTCGATTATGTCCTTTGAGAAATCCAATGAAACCAGAGGACAAATTAGTCAAAGGGACATCATAGTGTACTTTTTCATTCTTTCAACATACATTTTACTGAATATTGTGCTTATGGTAGAGTGGAAAGACAGACACACCCGTAACTCCGACGTAATGCTGTTCCTGCTGTAATGGAAAGGTGCATCGGGGCCAGGGTTGACATGGAGGAAAAGTCAGCTCATCTTTGGGAATTGCTTTCATGGGCGTGGCTATATAACCAGTGACTAGCATGTTATCTGGCTAGATCTTACTAGGTACTCAATACATATTATAGTCAGGAAAGGAAGCAAATACATAACATTTGAGCCGAGATTTTATGGGTTAAGAATAGTTTTCCTATGGACAAGGTGAGAAAAGCATTACAAAATGAGAGAAGAACGGGTGTAAAGACAGGAGAGCACGGGGGATGTTTTGGAAACTGTACTGGTTCTATGGAGCTGGAGTACACAATGGAAGATGGCTGAATGGAGGCAAGTGAGGGAACCAAGACTGTTCACTTAACAGGCAGACTTGCCGCTGACATTGTGTACCATCCAATGGGCTGTGGGTGTACCTGGAGGAGTGAGGGATACCACTGAAGCCATGTGAGACTCTGGAGGAGTGGTCCAGTTGAGGTTAAGGAAGCAGTGCCTTGGATGATGGATTAAAGGGTTGGGGGAGTGGTCAAGAATAGAGTCTATTGGAGTAGTCTTGGATAAGGTTATGTGGGTGTGAACTGGTATGGTGCCTGCAGAGTTGGAGTGGTGGGATATGCTTAAGCACTCTTCAGAGAGACTGGTCATTCATTAGATATGAGGAAAGAGGAGATGGGAGGACCTGAAGGTTGATTTCTGGTTTGAAAAAAAATTAGTAAGCCATTAATTTTTTTATTGAAGTATAGTTGACTTACAATATTGTGTTAATTTCAGATGTACAGCAAAGTAATTCAGTTATACATACATAGTTTTTTCAGATTCTTTTTCATTGTAGGTTCTTACAAGATATTGAATATAGCTCCCTGTGCTATATGGTAAATTGTTGTTTATTTTATAATATATACAGTGATGTATATCTGCTAATCCCAAACTCCTAATTTCTCTCTCCCCTCCTTCCTCTTTGGTAACCATAAGTTTGTTTTCTATGTCTGTGAGTCTGTTTCTGTTTAGTAAATAAATTCCCTTGTATTATTTTTAGACTCTACACATAAGGGATATCATATATTTGCCTTTCTGTGTCTGACTTACTTCACTTAGTATGATAATCTCTAGGTCCATCCATGTTGCTGCGAATGACATTATTTCATTCTTTTTTATGGCCGAGTAGTATTCCATTGTGTGTGTGTGTGTGTGTGTGTGTGTGTGTGTGTGTGTGTGTGTGTATGCCACATCTTCTGTATCCATTCATCTGTTGATGAACACTTAGGTTGCTTCCATGTCTTGGCTATTGTGAATAGTGCTGCTGTGAACATTGGGGTGCATGTATCTTTTCCAAATAGAGTTTTCTCCAGATATATGCCCAGGAGTGGGATTGCTGGGTCATATGGTAGTTTTATTTGTAGTTTTTTAAGGAACCTCCATACTGTTCTCCATAGTGGCTGCACCAGTTTACATTCAAGCGGGGCTACTTTAGACGTGGTGATTAGGGGAAGCCTCTGAGGAAGGAGGTGCTATGATGCAGTGACCTGCTGGGTAAAGCAGAGCGTATAGGGAAGCATCTAGCACAGTGCTTGGCAGGTGGTTCGCGCTTAATCAGTGGTCACTATCGTTATAACTCCTATCATCATCATCCTCAACAACAATGGGGCCTGTGTGCCCTTTCGAAATTTGGGGAGCCTGTAAGGTCTTATAGGAAGCTTGGTTTAGAGCGCATGTATAATGGAATTCTCTATCTGTATATATCAAGATGTTTTATTTTCAGTTACAATTTAACTTTGGAGATAGCTAATAATGTTGAAAGGAAAATCAGCAAAAGCTGATTGTTCTGTGTGGTTAAATATCTTGCCATGTTCCCCCTTCAGTACCATTAAACCTATCTTGCTCA
Organism: Lagenorhynchus albirostris; assembly: GCF_949774975.1. NCBI lineage: Eukaryota > Metazoa > Chordata > Mammalia > Artiodactyla > Delphinidae > Lagenorhynchus > Lagenorhynchus albirostris. The sequence continues at coordinate 15,281,703 of NC_083096.1, read as the reverse complement.
CCTACTTGTGTCGGACACTGCGCTAGGCACTGGGGAAACAAAAACGTAAAACTGAGCCTTTGCCTTCAGGAAGCTTAGAATCTTAATATTTTCCCTAAAAAGTCATTCATTTTATGAGGGTTATAAAAAACGGAACAGATTTGGGTTAAAAATTGTGCGTTTAATTTGGTCAGGTTTGAGCTTCCTTTGGGACATGTATCTGGAGTTATCTGTAAGACAGTTGAACACACACGACCCAAAGTTAGGCAACAGGGCTGTGTTTGAATAAGAGCCATCAGCAGACATGGAGGTCACAGCTAGTGAATTTTACTAAGCAAGGTTATCATCCCATGCATGGTGGAGTAACACAGAGGGCAGGCATTAGTATTACACCAACAGGCAGGACAGAATAGGGTATAGTAGCCGATAGACGGGGTTGTTGAAAGGACTTCATGAAAGAAGAGGTTTGGGACTAGAAAGTTAGACTTTAACTGGGTGGAAAGAAAAGAAGGGGAAATAATAATTTTGTATGGAGAAGTCCTCAGGTTTAGCAAAGTGATGTTTTAGAAGCTTCCCTTGGGAGGTACACATTTCAAATACTGGATTGTTTGGTTCTGGACGGTGCTTTAGGGATTACTTTAAAAAGAAGTAGGGCCTCAGTGAAACACATGCATGTGTATTAAATCACTATTAAACCTTTCTCTGAAATTGGACAGCTGACTATGTGTAATGCGTTGGTAATGGTTATCCTCTAAAACAAAATTTCAATTTTCATCCCAATTATGAAACATTTATTGTAGTTCTTATTACAGTGCCAGTCATAGTTTTGAGTACTTTACACCTGTTACCCATTTAGTTTTCACAACACTCCTGTGAGGTAGGGACTCTTATTGTCTCCGTTTTCCAGATGAGGAAACAGAGGCACAGAGTTTGAGTGATTTGCCAAGTGGCTGCTAAGTGGCTGGTTCTGGACTTTGAATCTGGAAGTTCTGGCTCCACTACTGTACCCTGTATTGCCTCCCTGATATCATGGCCCGAAGACCAAAGAATCTGAGAATCTGGCTGTGACCGAGCTTTCCATCTCTTGAGAACACCAAAGTGATACTTACCCTGGCAAATCACAGGCTAGTGGGACTAAGTAATACTTTATTGGGACGTATGTACGGTGCCAGATCTCAAAGCAGAACTCTGGGGAGTCCAGGGAGAGGCTGATTGCCCATAAGGCCAGTCCTGAATCACACCTTTACCACCTTCAAGGAAAGGCCCGTGCGGGACGTCCCCACCATGATCTGAGGGGCTGGAGGAGGTAGTGCCAGAGAAAGGGGAGTGCTAGAGGGACTTTTCCGTTGTCAAAATCAGGCCACTCTAAGCTACATCTTCAGTATACCTGGCTAGCTCCCAGGAGAAAAGGAAGGAGGGAAGGGAGAGGGGAAGGGAGAGAGAGCAAGGAGGTGACTTCTCTTCTCTAAGGTGGGCTGGCTATTCAGACCTGACCAGTAGAGGAAAAGAGGCTCCAGCCCGTGTGTACTTGGTCACTGTGGCCTTTACCCCCCTGAGTGTTTCACCTCTTTAAGCACATAGCCTAATCAGCCCCAGAAAAAGATGGAGGAGAGAAGACAATAAAGGAAAAGGACTTTGGACTTGTTCAGGGAGCCCACATGGCCCACAGGGTCTCACTTCATCAATGGCTACACAGAAAAAAATTCCTTTTCAGTGCAAGGTACCTGTACATTAGGGAAGCAGTTTGGGGTTCATGCACCAGGTTGGCTCTTTCTGCCCTGTCATCAAGGAGATTGGCAGTTAGCCTTGCACACAGTGTTGGGGAACTAAGCCCAACGTGGGGTTGGCCACGGGGTCCGAACTGTGGATGAAGATTAAAAGGCGGATATTGGATGTGCCTTTGCAGAGCTGAGCCCACGATGTCCAGGAGATCTTTCTTGATCCTGGTAAAATTAGTGGAGCACATTTGAATAGATGCCATTGTATTCCCTGTGTGACAAGAGTTTGGAAGATGTGGGTTTTAATACCAAGTTTAACTCTAACTGGCTGGCAACCAGCACACTTGTTCTGTGAAGGCCAGATGGTAAATGTTTTCTGTTTCTCTTCAACTCTGCCATTGTAGTGCAAAAGCTGCCTTAGGTAAGTATGTAAATGAATGAGCTTGGCCGAGTCCCAGCAGAACTTTACTTTAAAAAGCAGGTGGGGGATGGGAGGATGGAAGATGGGAGAGGCAGATTTGGACCGACTTCATAGTCTTGCCATCCCTTGTTTTAGGCAAACGACTTGACTTCCCTAGTGTCTCAGTCCCCTCATTCCTCCAGTTGGTTGATTATTCTCACCCAGCAAGTCAGGAGGTTGCAAATTACCTGGCATAATAAATAGTTCATAAAAGAAGGAAGGCTGGATGCAGAGGTGCCAGCCAGCTGTGGGACCTTGGCCTTGTACTTACTCTCAGTTTTTTGAGGACTTTTTCAGCTCTCACATTCTATGTAGAAGAGTTTGAAAAAGTGCTTTGCAAATATAAAGTAAAATCAAAGCTATAAGTGTCGCTAAAACTTTCTTTAAAAAACTAGTCCACTTCGGACTTCCCTGGTGGTCCAGTGGTTCTGTGCTTCCAGTGCAGGAGACATGGGTTCGATCCCTGGTCGGGGACGTAAGATTCCACATGCCTCGCAGTGCAGCCAAAAAATTAAAACCAAAACCAAACAAACAAAAAAGCTAGTCCACCTCATTCCTTAGGTTAAAAAGCATAATCCTCACTGGAAAATTAGTTTGTGTACTCTCTAATTTGTAATAATTTTTCCTCCTAATATCATTAGGTTGCATTAGAACTTGACTCCTATGAGCTTGACAGATAAGATCCAGTTCCCTAGCAGGAGGCAGAGGAAATGCGCCAGTCTGGAGGATGGCAAAGAAAGTGTCTCCTAAAAAACATTTAAGCCAATAATACATACTTGCTTCAATAGTATTCCTAGAATTTCTCTAAACAGTACAAGAAACAGACGTAAAAGAAAAAGAGATGACATTCCATTGCCTTTAACCCTTTTATGAATATAAATGTAAAAAGTACTGAACATAGTATAGGACAGATAATGATTCCATCTTCACTCTAGATACTATATCCTCTGGGGTCCACCGTGATTAATCTAATAGAGAGAGGGGGTAGCTCCATATTCACTTATTTCCCCTCTAGTGCACTTGATTTAAGGCAGGATACAGAATGGGACGTGCCTACACACTCTCCTTCCTTATGAAAGTCATAAGAGTAATAAGGAAGACAGATTCATGTGAGTCCAATCCATCGTTTAAGCACAAAACAAAACACAAAGCTCATTATTGAAGAGTAATAAAAATGAGTCTATGTGGCAGTTAGGTTCCTACAAATAAATTTGCCACCAACGCTGCTGTTGCCTGTCTTTGTGACATGAAGAGATGAATGCTACCTTTGTTCAGTGAGCCCATAATTAAGAGGTGTTTAACACTGAAGCCTATTGCTTTAAAAAGATATTGCTGTGTAAATGTCAGACCAGTGGAGACGCTGGGTTATGAAGGTTACAACAGCCAAAGGTAAGCTTAATGAAACAGCCAATGGCACTGACATGGTTTAGCAATTCAGCCAATAGCTTAAGCGTTTACGGCCTCATGGAGTAGCATCCTAGTTTCTTTCCAACTTCTTTTTATTTTAAGCTGGGACTGTTGGAGTGGATGGGGGAGGGGAGTAATATGTGTGTGGTATACACACACACGTACATGCCTTTTTAGGAGCATTTGCTCCTTGGATATACTGAGGGATACTTATATAGCTTAAAGTGAGTATTAATTTATAGTTATTAAAGTGATTTTTATTTTGCATATTTGTGCATCTTCAGTTCCTAACAATTTCTTCATACTTTTTTGTATTAGCACTAGCAATTTTGTTGGGTACACTTTTCCAAGTAACTTGGATTGGATGTTTCTATTAGTTGGTGTTAGATAAATTGCAAGACATGCTCTGAAGTAGATTTCATCCCTGCAAGAACTGCAGAGCCAACGAACTTCCAAAAGATGGTTGGCTCTCTCATGGAGAGCAGTCCTTTTTGCAATATTTGTTGTAGGGTAAGATGATTTGATGTTGAGCTTTCGGGGTAGGAGGTTAAGGTGATCTGTCCCAGGAATCTGCTCCTTGAAATGGAATATGTAAAGAATCTTACAGGGGATGGCATACAGTAGATGCTCAACAAACGTGGTGCTTTCATATTGAGTCCTTATTCTATCAGTTGCCTGTTTTTGAATCTCTTAGGTTAAGGATAGCTCTTTGTAATCAAAGAGACTAGATCCCAGACCTCTGTGTCTCTGGTATCTCCTCTCAAGGCTTAAACATGGAGCGGCAGGATACAGAAATGTTGAGTATTGAAGTGAGTAGTTTCAGAATTCTGTGTGTGCCTTTTTAATGAACAATGCTTATTTCCAATGTGTCTGAGAATCATTGATTTCTCTAAGTAGAGACCAGAGCCAGAATAAAGGAAGGCCCCCTCCAAGATCCTCCTCCGAATTGCAGGACAACCACATCACTATAGAAGAATTTATGGCTTCCATCACCTGAGCTCAACCCTTGCTCCAGGCTTTCTGGTTTGCTTCCTTTGGGATCTTGCCTTTACCAAAAATTAAACAGAAGTTGCCTTTTTTGTCTCCCCCTTTCCAAATCTGCCCTGGATCTGACCATACTGTTGTACTAAAAAGGTGGTAAAAGGGTATGGAAAGAAGAATGTAGAACAATGATTATTCCTTGGGTGATAAAGTAATCCGGTCTCATTTCTGAGTCCCCACTCAATGTTTGTTTTTATTAAATATGTCTGTAAGGGCAACTGTTCTGAGTATATTACCCAAGATTCCAAGATGATAATTAACTAGCTTTGCTGCAGAATCGGTAGGAGGAACAAAAATATGCATCTGCTGACTAAGAATGACACAAATTTGTTAACTAAAACAGATAGTCTCGATAGTTTAAGCAAATATCATATGGTGTTTAAATCCTATCTGCAGTTATCTTTTTGGGGAAAAAGAAACTATAAATTACTTTTTGAAGTATGTTGGTAGCCTGCTGAGAAAATTCTGGGAAAAAAAAAGGAAGGGTAACCCAGAAACTGCCCTCCCTGTCCTCGGAGGGGAGAGAAAAGAGAAAGAGAATGATGGGGGGTGGGGAGGGAAAGAAACCTGTGTACCTCGTCCAGGGGAAAGTAATTGAAAATGCTAATTCTGTGCCCACAGACTACAACTTTGAAGGACAGGTTCTTGTCATTGGACTCCTCGAGAAACAGCAGAGCAGAAATAAAAATAGATCATTGACCAAAAATATCCCTTTCCAACTGAGAAGTTTTAAAGTACTGCTGCCCATTTTTCTGTTTAAAAAATTATAAACCAGCTCTTTTATTCTTTATCATGATTTGGAGAGTAATGTATATGTGGTTTAGGAATAGAACTATTATGAATCTCAGTTTACAGAACATTGAAATATTTTTACGGCTGTTCTTTTTCTCTTTGGAAAAAGGAATTATCGGCAAGGGTCAGGTTCAGGTTATTGTCAAATAAGGAATTTCAGAGGCTCAAGTCAATTAGCAATTTTTGGAAAGATGAACATAGATGGAAGTTACCTACTTTTTTCTTTAAATAAACAGAAATGTTAATGATAATGATTGCAATTACAGTAATAATTCCTTTGCACTTTAAGCCCAAGAGTCACACTGGGGTTTATAACCAGTGGGGTGGGAATAGTCACGGCAACAGAGTTTTGGAAAGTGCACTGATCATATAGTGCATTAAAAACTACCCATATGGGGCTTCCCTGGTGGCGCAGTGGTTGAGGGTCCGCCTGCCGATGCGGGGGACGCGGGTTCGTGCCCCGGTCCGGGAGGATCCCACATGCCGCGGAGCGGCTGGGCCCGTGAGCCATGGCCGCTGAGCCTGCGCATCCGGAGCCTGTGCTCCTCAACGGGAGAGGCCACAACAGTGAGAGGCCCACGTACCGCAAAAAAAAAAAATTAATTAAAAACTAGCCATATGTTGACTGGTACTTTCATAGGCCTACTGGCTCATGAGAAACAAGGATGTTGTTAGGAACTTACGGTTACCAAAGGCGAAAGAGGGTGGGGAAGGGATAAATTAGGAGTTTGGGATCAGCAGATACAAACTACTTTATATAAAATAGATAAACGACAAAGCCCTACTGTGTAACACAGGGAACTATATTCAATATCCTGTAATAAACCATAATGGAAAAGAATATGAAAAAGAATATATATATGTATGTATAACTGAATCACTTTGCTGTACAGCAGAAACTAACACAACATTGTAAATAGCTATACTTAAGTAAAAAAAAAAAGACTGTTGTTAGAAGGCAGAGCTGGATTTGGAATCTGTTTCTTCTTTTTTTTCTGTCTTTTCTTTTATTCTTTCACATATATTTATTGATCCAGCGCTGATCTGGGTAAAGAACAGGGAATGTGAGAGACAGAGCCTCTGCTGGCATAGAGCTTACATTCTAGTAAGAAAGAGAACAACTAAGGAAAGATAGCAGACAGTATGTGCAGTGGAAAAGAATAGAGTGAGGGGAGGAGAGTTGGGATTTGAATTTACCCAGGGTGGTCAGGGAAGACTCCATTGAGGTGACGTTTGCAAAAAGACCTGAAGCCACTGAGGGAGTGGTTACGTGGATGCCTGGGAGGGGTGATTTCAGGTGGTGGGAACAGCAGATGCAAACATTCTGAGGAAGGGTGGTGCCTGGATTGTTCCAGCAAAGCAAGAACAGTGATGGGACTGGAGTGAAGAGAACTCAGGGAAGAACAGTGAGAGGGGGTGTCAAGAGAGACATGGGGGCGGGGCTCCGTGGTCATTGAGGTCACTGTCATGGCTACGGCTTGTACTCTGAATGAGATGAAGCCAATTACAGGATTTTGAGGAGGGGAATGGCATGATCTGACATTTATAAAGGATCCTTCCAGCAGCTGTTGAGAGAAACAAGGGCAGAGACTGAGAAACTCCCTAGGAGGCCACTGTTACAATGCAGGGAGAGGTGACAGTGGCTAGGACCCTTGAGGTCCACATGGAGGCAGTGGGGGAAATGGTTGGGGGGTCTCTGGATAGACTTTGAAGGTCGTGCCAATAGGACGTGTGACGGTTTAGATGTGAGGTCGGAGAGAACGAAAACCTTTGAATTGCAGATTCTCATTCCACAACCATCAAAACCTTAAACAATTTCTCTATTATCAACTATAACAACAAAAACATATATGTGCCTTGGACTGTATTTTAAAAACTAAAATGCTTTTATTTATATTATCAGTAGGTATCCATGCAGTAGGTATTCATTCATCTTTTGGACTAACAGAGGCCCTGTGATGTTAAATAATCTGGCCAGGTTTATATAGCCTGTCAATGGCAGAGCAGACACTTAAACTCATCTCCTACAGAATTGCTCTCATAAAGATCATCTTCCTTCTTAAGTGCTGGGACCGTAGCTTATGGGGTTCCAGCATTTCAGTTATCCAAAGGGTCCTTTGAGGAGTTGAGTCAGTGCAAAACATCTCAAATACTGTTGTTAGGAGTTATTATAGTATTGAAAATATATAATCTTTTGTGTATGAAGAGAGAGGTGCTGACCTACAGAGAAGAACATTTGGCCATGCACTTAGCATTCTTTTTTTTCTGGCAGCTAGCGATTAATTTACCCAGTTTTGGCCACTTCACTCTTATCCACTGACTCTTCTGTAACCAACCCATCGTCCATTATTTGCGGCTTAGAGATGCCTTCTGAATTACTGGAATAGAGCAAGACTAATTAACCTAACCAACAATTAAAAATATGACTTCAACCCCTGACAGGTTGCTGACCAGCTGACTAACCAATCACAATTACAGTCTTTTACGGATGTGGACAACTGACATTGTTTTAGCATATCAAGTGCTTTGGCGCTTGCAAAAGTCAGCTGTCCACATTTATTGGTCAGATGGATGGAACCAAGGCTGAAGAGCAAGTTGGACGATCTATTAATAGAAAATAATGTAAATAGAAGAAAAGCCCTATCAATTGAATTCATCAGAGGTAATAATATCTAAATACCTTAACCTCAGATCGTTAGTCTGGAATATCTCAATCAATATGGATTCTCTCAAAAATCAGTTTGCTGCTACAAATATGATTAATAATTCACAAGTCATGGGCCTTCAGGCTAGAAAACGTGAGCGTAGCTGAAGGAAAAGAGGTAATCTCCACCTCAGATAAGATTTCAATTAAAAGAAGAGAAAGTCTACAAAACATAGTTTAAACATTTTAGTTGAGCCATGACGATCTTTTACGCGTGTGTGTTTTGAGCTGGGTGTCCTACTGGGGAGATACCAATTGAGTTCAGTTTCATTGTTCACTTTCAGATCAGAGCTATATAGCTCTTTTCCTGAAGATCATAAATATTTTATTAAAATAAACCATAGCAGATTTCCGTTTTACTAGATTAAAAACGATAATTTAAAATGGCTAATGATTGATGTCAAATCATACAGACATTCTTCTCTGTAGTACTAGAGAGAAAGGACATATGAATCTTATAAGGCATTTTGGTAACTGTTTCAAGCCTTTTCTGTTTTATATCAGAGAAGGTGATATCGTTTTGTAAATTTTGCCTTTGGAGTGGTCCTTGCCCATGGTCATCCGTTTGCATCGCGTGAATTCCCAGTCCTTGTAATTCTTCCTAACATGTCACTTTCAGGATCAATCTGTTCTCTGAAAAGATGTTTTGAAGCCTGGCTTCATGAGAGCTCTCCCCTCTCCTGCAAGTTTACAGTGTGGGCTAATTACAATGGCCAGTGGGTTTCCAAGAGTCAGTGGATAAGAGTGAATTACTAATAATTCTTATAGGTCGTGTTTTGATTCTCTTCACTCTCCATTCTCCATCAAGAGTCTTCTGTCCCAAGAATCTCTTATGAGAAGAAACTGTTGTTTATTTTTGTTGTGGTTGTTTTTCCCTCGAACAGCAATTTTTGCAGCCTCTGACTAAAATGTTCTTCTACATTATTTTATAACGGAATAGATAACTATTGGAATGGGGGTTGCCAGGGTCACTGCTGTACACCCAGGAGAATGTCCTGTCGCCTGAATGACTTGGTTCTGCCCTCACCCTGGGCCACACCCCCATGTAGGGCTGGGTGACCTTTCTATTTGCATAATCTTCCTTCCTTGGATTTATTCTCCATGCCTGGGTCAAAAAATGGGGCTCATTAATAAACATTTATTGAGCACCAACAGGGTATTATATTCCAAATATATTCCCTTCCCTGTAGGCTTGGAATCCACAATTTTAGCTCCCAGAGTCACCTCTGCCCTGATTTTGAGAAGAGTAAGTTATCTAAGCAATTGAAAGGACATTCAAATATTTGTGAACTTCAAAGGGAGATAGTCCTTCATCTAAAATGTCCTTTTAGATGGTCAAAATTTCCAAATACTCCACTTGTCCAGTAAAGTCCAGTGAACTGTGAGTTCCTGGGATGCAGATAAGCCCTGATAAGGTTAAAAATATTAACACTCGTAAGGTAATAATTAGATTATCAAGTTAAAAGCATCTGTGCAGTTAGGTGTGAGGACTGTAGAGAGAGAGAAAAAGAACCTCATAAAAATTAAAGAACATCATCAAGGTCATTGGCATATAATTTTTAAAGTCATCCGAGCTAGGTGTCGTTGTGCTAAAAATTCGATTAGTAGGCAAAGTTGAAGAAGACAGTGTGCTGTTAGGATGTGTGAAGCTTTTTACTGAAGCATGATAAATAATTGAAAATGCCTTTAGGAAATTCCTGTTTTAATGGGAAAATACTTTGTCATGCCGTTTTTCAATTAGAATTCACTACTTCAAATTGGTTTATCATTTAGCCAACTGCACATTAGATTTTTAGTGATGCATTTTCTCATCTTCATTTTTATGCGTGGATTTTCCAGTTGATAGTAAAACTTCTGGTGGCTTCAATAACGTTTCTACTAGTGGTTCCCAGTATTTTTCTGATGAACACAATACCCTAAGGGTTAAATTAAAAATCACCATCAGTGATGATTTTTGAACCTGATCAATTGAACCTGATTTTGGTGAAAGGCTATAGATTGTAGCTGTTCAAATTAGAATCTGGGGTAGGGAATAGGATACACTTTAATTTGAAATAAAGAAAGTGGTGATTCTTTTAGGTGCCCACGCTCCTTCCCTTCAGATTCAAAGGAATCCACACATGTCAGTTTTGAAAGGCATTCTCCATTTCAGATTTAACATTCTTGTTTGCAGATTTCTATAGAAGAGCCAGGAGTCTAAAATGTGCTTCCTGAAACATTAGTCAATCAATTATTTAAGTATTTCTTAAGCACTAAATGTACACTCATCATTGAATTAGTTCAGGGGCTGCAGTCAATAGAAACATAAAACAGATCCTCTGTCTAATTTTTTTGTTTTCAATTTGTTGAAGGAAAAGTCTAACCAAAAATAAAGTTCCTTGGTCTTCATAAGGGAATTCAACATTCCTTCATTCGTTATTTAATGAGTACCTCAACAAGTGTGTTACCGCTATCAAAGAGATTTTTTTATGTTTACGTTTGTTTGTTTTGACCCCTTCCCATTAGACTATGTTCTACGGGGGTAGAGAACTTTATGTTTCTAACTTATCCCCAGAGCTTAGAATAACAACTGGCACGTGGTAGAAATTTTAAATATATTTGTTAAATGAATGCATGAGAGATTGAGTGAATGATTAAATATGTGCTTAAGAAAGATTTCTCAAAATGACAGGTAGTCTGAGATCTGAAGGTTCATTAGGGGTTAGCCTAAGAAGAGGACTTGAAGAGTAAAATTAGAAGGAGCAGATTCCTTGCAGAAAAAAAAAAAAAAAAAGTGGATGGCAATTTACCTTAGCATCCCCCAAAATGAAATACTTAGGTAGAAATCTAACATACTATGTACAAGAACTCTGTGAGGAAAACTACAAAACTCTGATAAAAAGGAATCAAAGAACTAAGTAAAAAGAGAGACATCCCATGCTCATTCCTGGGGACTCAGGAAAATGCTGGAATGAGGAAACCAGAGCCAGAATCTTGAGCACGTGAGAGAGGAAGGGCAAGGAAGGAGACTGTATCTCTGGGCAGCTAGGTATCTACCTCACAAGTGAGCCTGCACCCATGGAAGGCATACATCTTCCCACATAGGAGTGGCAACTACTCTCTGATCTCGTTCTCCCGGTTTCTGTGTGACAGGGCGAGAGAGAGGCCTGGACATATATACACTAACAAACGTAAGGTAGATAGCTAGTGGGAAGCAGCCGCATGGCACAGGGATATCGGCTCAGTGCTTTGTGACCGCCTGGAGGGGTGGGATAGGGAGGGTGGGAGGGAGGGAGACGCAAGAGGGAAGAGATATGGGGATATATGTATATGTATAACTGATTCACTTTGTTATAAAGCAGAAACTAACACACCATTGTAAAGCAATTATACCCCAATAAAGATGTTAAAACAAAAAAAAAAAGATGACTACTGCGAAGTAGAGATGCAGCCAAGGGCTTGTGAAGAGTGAAGATAACCAAGGAAGGGTGAATCCTCACATTGTTCACAGCGTCAGAATAGAAACTGTGGGCAGCCTGCATAACTCGCTGGTGCACTGTTTGAAGCACAGTTATTAGAAGCAGTTAATCCTTGGTGGAGACTTTCTGTTCTTCATCCTAACTCTTCCCCTATGATGAGATTTCTAGGAAATCCGCGGGTGCCCGATGAAAGAGGAAATGCAGGCTTGTCTCTAGCATTTTCTGGGCTAGGACAAGAGAACAAATGGAGGCCCATGTACCACAATTGTTTGAAAGCTACAAATCAAGTTAATAAATTGTTAAATAAAACATCTTCTATTGTTCTATCTTGAGAAATACATCTTCACAATCCTTTTTACTTAAATTGTGGTCCACATGCCAGCAGCGTCAGTATCATCTCAGAGCTTATTAGTACAGACTTTCAGGCTCAACCTCAGGTTTACTGAATCAGAAGCTACGTTTAATAAGACCTCCAGGTACTTTGGTAGCACACTGAACTTCGAGAAGCACCGTTCAGAATGACCTGAAAGGCCAAGTTCTAGTATAGAACCCACAGATTTCTTGGAGTGCTGCCCCAGAACATGGCAACGTGACAAGAACTGTGTCTCAGCCCCGAACCTCTATCCCGACCCCCTCCTTTTCCTACCCCCAGCTTCTTCCAGCATCTCAAGGTGCCTTGTCTTCAAATGAATGGATACTCCAGTCGACACAATCATATCCCTTTAAAATAGCTGCTCTTTGGCCTGCCCTCGGGCCCAGAAAGTACCATTGGCAGAACACTCAGCCATTGTGAGGATGGATTCCAGCCTAAAGTAACCTTAGGAACATTGGGGTAAGGGAATCCAGAATCCCAAGACTTCCAGGGTCTAGAGGTGGAGTATGGGCCCTAGGGAGACGCATCCTCCTGCCCTGTAGACTTCTCATACTGCAGAGAAGGGCACGGCCAGAGAAGGGGCCGCTAAAGTGCAGAGCCCAGGTAAAGGCTCCTCTTGCTCTGGTCTAAGGGTAGGAGTAGATAAATGTGTCTCTCTTTCTGCGTATAAGATGATTGTGGTGATGGCATTCGCGCTCTAGTGTCTTCATCCAAATCAGGTGTTGAATAGATGGATATTTGCATTAGAAAACTCATCTACACGTTGAAAACACATGCAACTGTGGAAAGGCATCCAGGGTCATAGAACACCTGAGGGGTTGACAGCTCTAACTGAGGTCTGAGATTCCTGCTGTTGGGGATGGTTTAGAGGAAAGATGTATCCTTAGAGACTTAGGACAATGACCCGGACACAGTGAATCTGAGGAGGGGGCGGGGAAAACATATGTGCAGCTTTTCAGTTGCATAGTATTGGATGTGTCCAGAGCAAATTTGACTTGCATTTTCACAGTCAGTCAAAAAATCAGCTTCTTAAAAGGTATTTTGTACCCTCTTTCAAAAGCTGACTCTCCATCAAATGGAATTTCTTTTGAAAAAAAAAATGTAATGAAATGTGATTAGTGCAGACGTCTGTGAAATTCATTGTACTATTAAAATCCTATTGGGTCTTTGTTTATGGAATGTGTTTTACTGTATTTGAGGTTTAGGGAGGCTTGTTAATGAGGCTTTCAAGATTCATGGCCTCTTTTCTATGACTTAATTTAGGCTCTATATCAAATATGTAAAATAACATTATATCTTCCCACCACCTCTGTGGACCATACATTTTGTTATTATTTCCCTGCCAGATTTTTTTTCTTCTCTTCTCCTTTTATAAATACAGAACTACTAATACTAGGGACATTTTTAATAGAGTCATTATCTAGAGCAGAAAGGAGTAAGTTTGGATGACAGTATTTCCTTCCAGATCTACCTTCAGGGTTAGGTAGACACGTACTGACTCACATTCAGTGTCAGCTGCCCCCCTCAGCCTTCTGCATCCTCATTCATTCCACATTTATATTCCTACAGGTACTGCCAGCACATAAACTCCCCAGGGCCCATCATTCAGTTTCTGTGGGTGGGAGATAAATAACTTGCTCAGCAGAGCTGCCCATGGGGTACAAAAATCGAGATGATCAGGCCACATGGTCCACTCTGGGGGGAGATAAGACTGCTGGTGACTTAAGGAACCATCCAGTGCTTTTTGATCCTCCCTCCATTTCATCACAAAGCAGTTAAGGCCATTCCTTATCTCTTCCACAAGGAATTCTTAGCTCCTGTGATCTGTTTTTCTCTTAACCTCCATTGTACCAGTGGCTTCACCTTGTTCTAAGGATAAAGGCCAAAATCCTGAACATGGCCTAAGAGTCCTGGTCTGGTCTGGCCCTACCCACTTCTCTCACCTCATTTCACCCCAGGCTCCCTGCCCTGTGCGTCTGCCCAGCTGCTTTCTTTTAGATGCTTGGACTCATCATTTTCCTTTTGTCATAGGACCTTTGCACCTGCTCTTCTCTCTGCTTAGAAATCTCCAAGTCCTATGTTTGCTAGTTAATACTTACTGTGTCCTCAGGTATCTGCTGCTTCTTCTCATCCTTAGGTGACCCGACTTGGATGCTCTGAGTTGGTCACATCCATTTATTGTAGACTTTCAAGGCACTCATTTTCAAGAATGAGGCTTTGAGTAATGTCTGCCTCTCCCACTGCACTGACATTCCTTGAGGGCAGAGACTGTCTGCTTTAGCTCTTCCTCTGTCTTCCTAGCACTTACCACAGAACCCTGCCCAGAGTGGGCCCTTAATATCCCTTGTGGGAAGGATCAGAGAGCAAGGTGATCCTCCTCTTCCCTGGGTTGCCCTAAGGACAGCCCTGCATGTTTAATATTTGGCAAAATTCCATCCAATTACTTTTATCGGTTGGTGGCTCATTTAAAAATGCTTTATTTGGGGATAATGGAGGGGGACAGACAGATCTTCATTCAACTTTTACAAGAGGGAGCGAGCAAATGCTTTAGAATTACACAGTTTGATGCAGTTAGATTCTTTCGGGTCCCAGGGAACATGGTAGAAGACTGACTTTAGAAAACTGAACTGGATAAGGAATTTTATTAACTTTGAGCTCAACTTTTATCCGAGGTGGCACCAGAAGGTGTCACATACTCTATCACTTTATCACCAGGCAAGTTTGTTTTAATTCTCTCAAGCAGTGGTGGTTTTACCTCGAAAGTAACTCTGTTCCCTCTCTTACAATCAGTGTCACAGTTAGGATGCTTTTCCTGCTGCCTGATAGAAATTCCTCTTGCTATAATTTAATAAGCCCATTTCCTCTGTTCTTTCCTTGGGGAGAATCTATTTTGATAATTATTCTTTCTTTTTTTTTTTTTGCGGTACGCGGGCCTCCCACTGTTGTGGCCTCTCCCGTTGTGGAGCACAGCCTCCGGATGCGCAGACCCAGCGGCCATGGCTCACGGGCCCAGCCGCTCCGCGGCATGTGGGATCTTCCCGGACCGGGGCTCGAACCTGTGTCCCCTGCATCGGCAGGCGGACTCTCAACCACTGCGCCACCAGGGAAGCCCTATTTTGATAATTATTCTTTAAATAGATGAATCACATTTACGTAGTGACTTACAGTTTACAACGTGTTTTAACTGTGTCATCTCATTGAATCTTCCAGTAGCTCGGAGGGTTGAATATTATTTCCTGTCCTCTCACAAAGCAGCCCAGAGAGAGGATAGAACTTGTTCACGATCACATGGCTTGTCCATGACACAGATGGACAGATGGCTCTCACACTCAGGTGTTTGTGTTTTCAAACCCCAAGTTGTTTTCACAATATCAGGAACCACCATCTGTTTGTGAGAAGAGTGAGATTCTACCTAGTTTTTCCTCTGGCTTATCACCATATTGTCACACTAATGTATGTTTTCTCAGTTGCTGTTTTCCACACCTGTGTTTATTTTCACTGTTCTTTTCTGAGCTCTAAGTTTTCAATGTATAATATTGGTTATATAGACCTAAAATAGAGTGTCTTTGAAAAGAAACTTTCAAATGATAAGATTTCAGTGATTCCTTAAATAACATACTTCTATTCATACATTCTGGTATTGTGCTGGCTTTTTTTTTTTTAATTGAGGTATATTTGATTTGCAATGTTGTGTTAGTTTCAGATGTACAGCTACGTGATTCAGTTATACATATCTATATGTTATTCTTCAGATTCTTTTCCATTATAGTTTGTTACAAGATACTGAGTATAGTTCTCCATGTTATACGGTAGGACCTTGTTGTTTACCTATTTTCTATATCGTAATTTATATCTGCTAATCCCAAACTCCTAATTTATCCCTCCCCTCCTCTCCCCTTTGGTAACCATAAGTTTGATTCTGAGATCTGTGAGTCTGTTTCTGTTCTGTAAATAAGTTCATTTGTATCATTTTCTTAGATTCCGCATATAAACGATGTCATATGGTATTTGTCATTCTCTGTCTGACTTACTTCACTTAGTATGATAATCTCTAGGTCCATCCATGTTGCTGTATGGCTTTGTTTTTGTTTTTGTTTTTGCGGTACGCGGGCCTCTCACTGTTGTGGCCTCTCCCGTTGCGGAGCACAGGCTCTGGACGCGCAGGCTCAGCGGCCATGGCTCACGGGCCCAGCCGCTCCGTGGCATGTGGGATCTTCCCAGACTGGGGCACGAACCCGTTTCCCCTGCATCGGCAGGCGGACTCTCAACCACTGCGCCACCAGGGAAGCCCATGGCTTTGTTTTTTAATGAAAGGATTTATTAGCCTAACAATGACTTTTTTGTATTTAGCAAAAAAAAATAAAACCCAAAAACAAAAACACACAAAAAAACCAAGTAAACGAACAATCAAAAACAAAAAAAAGAAGGTTCCTAGTTGTGGGAACACAAGGTTTAATGGATGAGATGACAGATGCCAGACTTGACAGATTAAATATCTAGTCTGAGATGTGCATTCACACCCCTCTCTCTGCCATACTTTTAGGTGGGAACACGTTTTTAAACGTTTACAGACAAGGGAATTTTAAATACTTAGTAATACTAAGCCCTGTCTTCTTGGAATGAAAACAGAGAAGAAATCAGGAAAAGTCAAAGACTTTCCCAGACATCCCTAGTTGGGAGGAAAGGGCCTCATCATCCACCTTCAGTAGCACTTGGACAACACGCTGTGTGTTGCCCATCTATACTAAGAAGGCTGCTCCCCTTGCAAACCACTTCCTTCCTCTCTTGTTCTTTTCATTCCTTTGTGTTTATTCCATAGTTTAAAACTAGAACAAAGCTTAAAAATTGGAATTTTCTGTTTGTGGTCAAAAAGACAGTAGAAAGCACTGACAATTTTCTTTAGTTGGGCTGTATAAATTATGTCATGTTTGACTACTGTTTCAGAGTCATTAAATTTTTTATTAGGTAAAATAATTGCAATAATGATCTTGTAACAAGAAGTAGGCAATTCTTTTAAAATGAATAATCTGTACTACAGATTATGTCACAGTTTATTTCACAGTGTATATATGTGTGTGTGTGTGTTTTTCTCTTTTAGCCAAATGCTTTTCAGTAGCAATTACTGCAGTGTCAATGACCTTCTGGTTCAATTGAATTAAAAAACTTAAATGAAGTTTTACAAGTATCACTCTTTGCTGTCATACAGGTAGTTGAGAACATGATCTGTGCTACAACAATGCCACCTATAGTTAGTAGCCTTTGTTTAAAGCAAGGTAAAATTTTACGTGTACTGAAACAGAAGACAGCCTAAAATAAAAGTCTGTTAGTCAGAAGTGTTTATGGAGTCCCTAATTTTCTTTTTTTTTCTTTTTTAACATCTTTATTGGAGTATAACTGCTTTACAATGGTGTGTTAGTTTCTGCTTTATAACAAAGTGAATCAGCTATACATATACATATATCCCCATATCTCCTCCCTCTTGCGTCTCCCTCCCACCCTCCCTATCCCACCCCTCTAGGTGGTCACAAAGCACTGAGATGATCTCCCTGTGCTATGCAGCTGCTTCCCACTAGCTATCTATTTTACGTTTGGTAGTGGATGGATGTATGTCCATGCCACTCTCTCACTTCATCCCAGCTTACCCTTCCCACTCCCCGTGTCCTCAGGTCTATTCTGTTTGTCTGCATCTTTATTCCTGTCCTGCCCCTAGGTTCTTCAGAATCAGGTTTTTTTTTTTTTTTTTTAGATTCCATATATATGTGTTAGCACAAGGTATTTGTTTTTCTCTTTCTGACTTACTTCACTCTGTATGACAGACTCTAGGTCCATCCACCTCACTACAGATAACTCAATTTCGTTTCTTTTTATAGCTGAGTAATATTCCATTGTATATATGTGCCACATCTTCTTTATCCATTCATCTGTCAGTGGGCACTTAGGTTGCTTCCATGTCCTGGCTATTGTAGATAGAGCTGCAGTGAACATTGTGGTACATGACTCTTTTTGAATTATGGTTTTTTCAGGGTATAAGCCCAGTAGTGGGATTGCTGGGTCATATGGTTATTCTGTTTTTAGTTTTCTAAGGAAGCTCCATACTGTTCTCCATAGTGGTTGTATCAATTTACATTCCCATCAACGGTGCAAGAGGGTCCCCTTTTATGGAGTCCCTAATTTTCAGAGCACTAGGAAGAACTAGACAAAGACACAGTAAGAGTAAGATGATCAAGTAGTGACTATTTCAGGGAAGATAGGACTATAATTTAAAAAGAAATCCTTAAGAAGAAATAGATAAATGCATTCTAAATATCTTCCGAGAGTTGTGGCTTCTCAATTTATTTTCTTTATGGTATTCTTTGATGAAAATATTTTCTTACTTTTAGTTGATAGAATTTATCAATCTTTCTTTATGGTTGACACTTTTTGTGTTGTCAAAAATATTTTCTTTTCTAACTGAAAGTCATGAAGATATTCTCTTATACTGTCTTTTTAAAATTTTAGAGGTTTGCTTTTCATAGTTTTTAAACCATCTGAAATTTGCTATTGTGAATATGCAGTATAAGCTAGGATTCCTTTTAAGGATAATCAGTTGTCTCAGTGCCAGTTACTATAGTTCATCTTTTCCCCACAGATCTGCAATTTACTTTTGTTAGATACCAAGTTACCATCCCGTGTGGTCCTGTTTCTAAGCTCTCTGTTTGGTTCTGTTGACTAATTTGTCTATCCTTGTATAAATATCGTACTCACAGTAGCTTTATAATATGTTTTGATGTCTACAGAAGAAGTCAGCAGAAGGCTGGACAAATAAATTTGGTATATTCATAAACTGAATATGATAGAGCAGTGAGATCAGTGAAATCATCTATGTGCATTAACACAGATGAATCATAGAAAGGTAATATTTAATGAGAAAACATAAAACAACCAAAAGGGACTATATACCGCATGATACCATCTCGAAATATCACGTAGAAATAAATCTAAAGAATATATTATTTAGGGACAGATTCTTGTGGTAAAATTTCCAAGGAAAACAAAAGGAATGATATGCACACAATTCAAGATAGTGTTTACTCCTGGTAAGGAGTGGAGCTGAACGCGATTGAAGAAGGGTCCTTGGATAGCCTTATCGGTTTTGGCATTGCTTATTACTTTGCTCCCTTCCTTTCCTTCCTGCGAAAGAAGGTTCGTGAAGGTTCATTTTATTATTATGTTTCATAATTTACATATATGATACATATATTATTTTATATTAACTGTTATAAAAATAAAATTAAAAAACTATAAAAGTATGTACATTGTGATAATTTAATAAAAGCATATGCGTATTGAGGGACTAGAATTGTTACCTTTTCCCTTCTTTAAATCCTGGCTCTGTGATTGACTACCTATATAAATTTAGCAAGTTGTTCAAACACTCTAAGACCCAATTTTCCCTCATGGGGTTCTTGTTAGGATTAACACTTCCTGGTACATTGTAAGCAGTCAGCGAAGATTAGTTTATCTACTTTATTATTACTGTACTTAATAGAATCTATCTATCTGTGTAATTTTTCACTTTGTTCTAGAAAGTCTGTTTGGTTCATGTGTTATTCAGCCTCATTTAAAAAAAAAACATCATGGATTTTAGCTCTGTTTTAAGGTTTGTTTTTTTTTCTTTTAACTATATAATTGCAGCTTTTTAAGTAAACGTAGTTGAAGACTAAAAATTCATGTGTTTAAATTTGCAAACAGTCCAAATATACAGTCTTCTCAATACTTTTAAACAGTTAAAAATTTGTTCTAGGATCTGGGAATACAGTAGTGAACAGCATATTTGTGGAGTGAACGGACATACGGCAATGAACAAAGGCTCTGTGTTCTCATAGAGCTTACATTTTGTTAGTGGGAGATAAATAATGAACTATAGAGAGGAAGGAAGGGAGGGAGGGATGGAGGGAGCAGAAAGGAAAGAAGGAAGGAAGGAGAAGAAAGGAAGAAACAGGAAGATGAAAGAAAAAAGGCAAAGGAAGGAAGGAAAGGGAGCAAAGTGAGTAAAAAATAAGTTTAAAAATAATCATATATATATATGATTATTGTATGATTCATATATGTATATATATGAATTCTACTCAGCCATGAAAAGGAATGAAATAATGCCATTTGCAGCAACATGGATGGACCTAGAGATTATCATACTAACTAAAGAAAGTCAGACAGAAAGACAAATATCATATAATATCACTTTGTGTGGAATCTGAAATATGATACAAATGAATTTATTTACAAAACAGAAACAGATTCACAGACATAGAAGACAAACCTATGGTTACCAAAGGGGAAAAGGAGGGATAGGGATAAATTAAGAGTATGGGATTAGCAGATACACACTACTGAAAGAGATAAACAACAAGGTCCTACTGTATAGCACAGGGAACTATATTCAAAATCTTGTAATAAATTTTAATGGAAAGGAATATGAAAAAAATACATATATATATATATAACTTAATCACTTTGCTGTACACCAGAAACTAACACAACATTGTACATTATACTTCCATGAAAAAATCACATCTTAATGCTAATGTTATGGAAAAAATAAAACTAGGTACAGAGAATAGAGAACACTGGACATGTGGTTACTTTTTTAGTGGGAATATTCCAGAAGTTACTAAAAGAAGTGAGAAATTGGGCAGGCGGGTATCTGGGACAAGAAACTTCCCACAGAGGGAACAGCAAGGATGCTCTGAGATGGTCCTCGGTTTTTCAAGGACACAGGAGTCCGCAGTGGCTGGAGCAGAGGGAGGGTGACAGGAGGTCACAGGGTTCCTTGAAGGCAGACTGTGTTGCACCTTAGTGGGTGTTGTTAAGATTGTAGCTTTTACAAAATGAGCTGACATACTGTTGAACTCTGAGCAGAGGAGTGACAAGATGTGACTTAGTTTTAAAAGATCACTTTAAGAGTGAGCAAAAGACTTGAATGGACATATCCAACCATAGACAAAGGGTCAACAAGCACAGGAGAATTTGTTCAAAACCATTAGTTATCAGAGAAAGGTGAGTTAACACCACAGTGAGATACCACTTTATACCCACTAGGATGGCTAAAACTAAAATAAACAACAAAAACAACAAACCCAACGGACAAGGATGCACTGCTTAGAAGTATGCAGAGCAACCTGACCTCTTATCCATTGCTGGTGAGTGTATGAAATAGAACAATCCCTTTGGGAAACTGGCAGTTTCTATGAAATTCAAAATTTCTATCCTGTGACCCAGTAATTCCACACCCAGGTATTTACCCAAGAACAATGAAAACATGGGTCCAGAAAAAGTTTGTACAGAGTGTTTGTGGCATCTTTATTCATAATGGCTAAAAACTGGAAACAACTGTAAATGTCCATCAACAAATAATGAATCAGTTATGGTATATTTATACAGTGGAATACTAGTCATCAATAAAATAACATGAACGACTAATACACTCAACAGCATGGATGAATGTCATAAATCTAATACTGTGCGAAAAGAAACCAGGTGCAAAAAATAGTGTGCAGCATCCATATGTTTTGGTCATAATAACGTCTGAAACAGGCAAAACTAAGCTTTGGTAATAGAAATCAGAAATTTAGTTGCCTTTATTTGGAAAGGAATCGACTAGAAAGGGACATAAGGGAAATTTTCTGGGGTGATGGAAATAATCTATACCTTGATGGAGATGGTTTTAGGGATGTATACATTTGTCATAATTCACTAGTTCATACTCTTAAAATCTGTTCATTTCATTAGAGATAGTAATTAGTAGCAGTACTTTAATTTAAAAAAATTAGTATCGGGCATCCCTGGTGGCGCAGTGGTTGAGAGTCCGCCTGCCGATGCAGGGGACACGGGTTCGTGCCCTGGTCCGGGAAGATCCCACATGCCGTGGAGCGGCTGGGCCTGTGAGCCATGGCCGCTGAGCCTGCATGTCCGGAGCCTGTGCTCCGCAACGGGAGAGGCCACAGCAGTAAGAGGCCCGTGTACCACACACACAAAAAAGAAATTAATATCACTCTGACTTCTCTGTAGAGAGTAGATTGAAGAGGGCAAATGTGAAAATAGGAAGACCAGTCAGGGTGCCACTGCAGTGGTCCTGGAGAATGATGGTGGTGGTGTGGGTCAGGGAAGTAAGGATGGGGTGAGGAGAACATGCCAGCCTCTGGATATATTGGTTTGGCCAAAACGTTCGTTTGGGTTTTTCCATAACATCTTACGAACTAACCCAGTCTTTTGAAGGAAGAACCAAGTGGATTTCGTGAGCAGTGTTAGAGAAAGAAAGAATCAAGATGTCTCTAAAGTTTTTGGTCTGAACAACCAGAAGATGGAAAATACTGGGGACGTATAGATTTAGTAGGGTAGGGGTAATCAGTACCCATTTTGGAAATGTTACTTTTGAGATACATAATAGACATCCAGATGAATTGTCTAGGAAGTAGGAAGATGGATCGGTGAGTCTGAAGTTCAGAGGAAACATCTTGGCTAACGTCATACATTTGTGATTTGTCACATATGTACAGTATTTAAAATTATAGAGGCCAGCTGTGGCCGCTTAGGGAGTGAGTGTAGAAGAGAAAAGAGGTCCAAGGATTTAACTTCTGTAACAATTAGGGGATGAGAAAATGAGGAATAATCAACAGAGGAGTCTCTGAGGAAGTAACGATTGAGGAAGAGAGCAGAAAGAAAGAGGTATCCCCAAAGTTCAGCAAAGAAATATAAGAATGTAACCGAGCCTTTCCACTTCTAGGTTCTTTGGAATGACTTTTTTTTTTTAATTAATAAATTTATTTTTGGCTGCGTTGGGTCTTCGTTGCTGCATGTGGGCTTTTTCTAGTTGTGGTGAGCGGGGGCTACTCTTCATTGGGGTGTGCGGGCTTCTCACTGCGGTGGCTTCTCCTGTTGCGAAGCACAGGCTCCAGGTGTGCGGGCTTCAGTAGTTGTGGCTCGCGGGCTCTAGAGTACAGGCTCAGTAGTTGTGACGCACGGGCTTAGTTGCTCCATGGCATGTGGGATCTTCCCGGACCAGGGGTCGAACCCGTGTCCCCTGCATTGGCAGGCGGATTCTTAACCACTGCACCACCAGGGAGGTCCCTCTTTAGAATGACTTTTATCTATTGCTCAGTACTTTGGGCATCACAGTGATATGGTTCTTTTCATAATCTGTCTTCATAATCTTGTACTCTTTATCACCTTTAGGGTTGAAAGTATAATTTTAAGATTATTGTAGAATACTAGGGTTTCATCTGGTTTTTTTGTTTATTTTGTTGTGGGTTTTTTTTTTTCAATTTAAAATTTTGGTTTTGTTTATTCCTTTTTTTTTTTTTTTTTTTTTTTTTGCGGTACGCAGGCCTCTCGCTGTTGTGGCCTCCCCCGTTGCGGAGCACAGGCTCCGGACGCGCAGGCTCAGTGGCCATGGCTCACGGGCCCAGCCGCTCCGCGGCATGTGGGATCTTCCCGGACCGGGGCACGAACGCGCATCCCCTGCATTGGCAGGCGGACTCTCAACCACTGCACCACCTGGGAAGCCCTGTTTATTCCTTGATTGAACGCTTTGGACAGATAAGTGATTGGCATGAGTGACACGGCAATTGTTCACACCCACATCTATTAACTTTCAAAATTTTATGATTTCTTCTGCAAGACTTGGCCATTTCTATTGTCTGTAACTGCGTTGTCAAGCGTGTGACAGGCCAGCTTCTATGTACACAATGGCTTTATTTCCAGAGCAACACCACTGGGCAAGCTTTTTTGAAGGCATTTTAAGAGATTCAGATTGAAGTTAGAACCAACTCCATGTGCTATTGCCAATGCAAATAATTCCAGTGAGGCGACAATCAGAGGAACAGCTAACTTCACACATGCTCAGGCAGGATCACTCCTGAGATGTCATAACTTACTCCTCTGCCTGTCAGCTGGCAAGTACCTGAATTGAGAAAACACAGCTCAGCTTTTAACATGAACCACACCCACTTATAGATGACACCCTTGATATTCTGCAGCGTACATTAGCTATACATATTTAGAACCTGGTTAGATAGTCAGAACATTGTTCACCTGGTGGAATGCTCAAGCCATGATCATTGGCTCATTTTATATAAGGTCCCCTTATTTACACATGCCTTGATCAAGTAATTAGGAACTTCTGAGTGCATTATATTGGAAAATGCACAATACATTCTGCCCTTGTTTACTTAGAACAGGCCAAGATTCACTGCTGTTAAATTAAGCAGCGAGAAGTAGAATAACAGTTGAATGTCCAGAGTACAGAATGAAGCAAACTGAGCTTGGCTTTGATGGCCCCAATGCAGGCATAAGGATTTTTTTATTGGGTGTCTTCACAGAACTTTCCTGAACACTGCCTCCTGCAATGTATGACTACTTCTTCAATGGAGAGGAGCCTATGGAGGTTTTTAATAACTCAGTTATTGCTTATGGCATCATTTATCCATGTTGCCTTGTGATTAAAAAGATTAGCAATGGACTTGCATTAAAAGTCCATTATCTCATAATTTTAGAAAAATGTCCAGAGATGAGATATTACAATGCAGTCTTACAAGCTAAAGAACCAAATGACAATTAATTGATATTTAGAGATAATTTCTCTTTCCTTGAACAATTAAAAAATAGAATTGGGCAGACTCTATAGAGAATCTGAAGTAATGGTAGTAAAATCTAGTGTCTTGGCTATTTTTCATTTTGTGGAGGCTTTTTATTTATTTATTTATTTATTTTTGGCTGTGCTGGGTCTTCGTTTCTGTGCGAGGGCTTTCTCCAGTTGCAGAGAGCGGGGGCCACTCTTCATCGCGGTACGCGGGCCTCTCAGTGTTGCGGCCTCTCTTGTTGTGGAGCGCAAGCTCCAGATGCGCAGGCTCAGTAGTTGTGGCTCATGGGCGCAGCCGCTCCGCGGCATGTGGGATCTTCCCAGACCAGGGCTCGAACCCGTGTCCCCTGCATTAGCAGGCAGATTCTCAACCACTGCGCCACCGGGGAAGCCCTGTGGGGGCTTTTTAATGTTTTCCTTCTTACTAGTGTTATGAGTTTTTCCCCACTGCCCCTCAAATTGATAAATAATTAATGATGGACCATATTATTGCTTTTAGTATTTATAATTTTATCTGTCAAAATGGCATGGCTTTATTCATTTATCTAAACATTTTTAAATATGAGATGAAAGAGTATTTGAGCCACATTTTATATTATTTCAAAATAACTTTGGCCATCTTTCTACTTTACAAGTGGAGCCTTTGCCGGGACAGCTCCTAGATTTATGATGACATCACATCCTCTCAGAGACAACATTATTATGTCACTGAACCTCAAGTGGGGAGGTCAGCATTTATGGGCCTGGAAGACCAGGGTTCAGTTCAGAGAGAGAGAGCAGGGCTGAAAGTAAAGATGGAGAAGTCAGGGCAGAGGGGCAAGCAAAGAAGAAAGAGAGGAGCTAGCGAATCCTGAAATATGGTCATTGATGTGAGCAGAAATTTCACCCTCAGCATTTTCATATTGTGCTTTGGGAAATGAAAAAAAAAATTAATGAAGGAAAAAAAAAAGCCAGCAAGCCTTTAAAACTTTCCTCTATTTCATTATTAAGAAAAGCTTCAGAAAACAGAGGGGTTACATAAATGAGAGCAGGTGCGGTCGTGCAGAGGTAACTATTCAGCATATGTAAGTGCAGTTGGAAAATCACTGTCTTGCAGAGAATCCTCGAAATTGGTCCCTAATGGCCTTAGTTTTTGTCATATGGTCTTGTTTTAAGGCTAAAATTGCATTGCCATGCCTTTAGAGTGCACGAGATGTATGGATAATTATTACGTGTGCTGAATACCTTTCGGCAAGGAAGAGCCAGGACATCCCTGGTCACTGGAGCTACCATTTCTCCCGGCTGTCAGAAAAGCTCTAAGCGGCCAGTTCATCGCCATATTTATCTTGAAGAGAAATGGAAATGTGCCTCTCTGGTTGGGTGTGCACACGCCCACATACATGCACATATGCAGATTGTGGACAAAGCAGAGGGCCGGGATGTGTGTGATTGTGAGGCCACGTTCAGAGAAGCAGTAGCGTTCATGGAAATGAGGGGTATGAAAACAAAATGGTGAGTTCTGTAGAAAACGGATGACTCTTGGTGGTGTCCGTGTGCTAGGAGCTGGCACCAAAGCCGTGCCAGGAATGATTCGGGGGCTCAGTTTGAAATGGTGCAGGAAGTTTAAAGTTACTGATGTTAGGAGCTGTCAAGTGAGCAAGAAATGTTTATGGAAGACCAATGATTTTAGATACACTAAAAGAAAAATACCTTCCCTTCGTTCATACGTACTTTTTAAACTAATGTGGCTCTTTTGCATGCTCTCACGATTCTCTCAGAAGCTAGGTATAATGATAGTAACTAAAATCCCAGCTGTCCTTGCCGCTGAGAATAAATTTCATGGCTGTTTAACAGTTGCCACCATCACCCCTTCTGGCGAGACCATCAGGGGAGGGTGCCCTGGGCGGGTGGTGAGAACGAATCCAGTGTTTCGTCCTATCTGAGTGGGTGAGATTCAGGACTGCACTAAGATCCCCAATCATGAGCACACAACTCACTCATCACGGGGGTATTTATTATGGATCCTGGCCTTGGGAGGCTATGGCTTCCACTTTCCATGCAGCCTTTTGCAATAGAGGGGCAACTAACTATGAGGGCCGCTCTCTCTTCCATACTGAGCCTTGAACTTTGGGGCTAAAAGGGAGGGGAGAAACAAATCACAATTTGCTGAAGAGCTCAGAGGAAATCTCATGTGAGAGCAGACATGGGTTTGAGAGGACAAGGTTCTGAGTTGGGAAGTTTTCTGATTGTGGTCTACAGTTTGCCACTCTAAGCCCACTGAGCGTGCATATGTGGAGGGGATGATGCAAGTTGGTGGATCACGTAATTAGCCAATCACCTCAGTTGACCTGCTGATGGTATTTTGGTTGTTTTGATGCAGGATGTATATATTGTAAGGTAAGGAGTAGTCAAAACCTTAAGAATGGAGGTTTCTTTGTAACTGAAAGAAAAAGAAGGGAAATAATAGCACAGAATCTATTCTATGCACAATAATAATAAACCTATATATACATATGTATAATTCATTCCTGTGTGAAAACATTTAATTGAAAGGATCAGAGAACCTGGAACAAGTATTTTAGCATATTTAATACCAGTTTTTATTTTCAGTGTGTATATAGTGTTACATGGCATCACGATACCCTTCATTATGCTATGCCACATGGTAATTAAATCTGGGATTCTAGGGCAATAAGACATGAGAGTCACACTATTTTGGTGCCGTTCATAACTTCCATTTCTACTGAAAAACGCTAAATTAGTAGCATTTTATGATTCCTGATTTAGCTCTTATAATAAGAAAGGGAAGCTAAAAACAGTCCGACCAAGCAGCTGAAGTCTTATCACAAGCCGGTAAGATCAATAAGCTAAAAAAGGATGAAAAGTTTTTGAGTGACAGCTTAAAAATGGAAAATTTAAATATATATCGCTGCCTTCTGCTCCATTGTGTGATGCATAAAGCCCATTTTGGCAGTACATTTTTAAGCAGTCAAGAAAGTGATTTATCAGTGTCACTGGATTTGTGTTTATGTTCCATGCTGTAAACTATGCTTATAGCAATATATCTGTATTAAGGCATTAATACTAGGAGTGCTACCTAAGCTTACCATTACTAATATTGTTCAAAGCATAGTTTATTGGGCTATAAATAGTTACATCAGTATTGACACTTGCTGCATTATCTAAGTGCCTGGATAACTGTGTCTGATGCTTATATACTGTCAGCATGTTGCTGCTAACAGTATATAAAACATAAATAGTGACCACGAGTGCTATTTCATGGCTACGATTGGTGTTCCTACCTGCTTTGGTCTGCAGAGAAGGAGTCCTATGCGTGCAGAAACGTAGCTAGATTCTCCCAGGGTTTATTAGAGGGATGTGATGAGAGGAAAACCACATCTTGATTTTAAACATTCTTCTTTCATCTGACCACTCATTTTATGTCACAGATAAGAATACATAATCATGGTCCACAGTAAGGGAAGGATAGTTAGCAAATCAGGAGTTGAGTTTTGGTTTAACTTTCTACACCCAAGCTACGTCTTTACCTTGATACAAAACTGGTTGCTATTGGTTCATTCATTTAACAAGTTTTAGTTGAAGGTTGACTACGGTCTTAGGCTGTTGGGCTATCACAAAATACCATACGTTGGGTGGCTTATAAATAAGAGAAATGTATTTCTCACGGTTCTGGGGGACGGGGAGTCCAAGCTCAGGAGTCCAAAATCATGGCTCCAGCAGATTCAGGTCCACGTCTTAGACGGCTGTCTTTTTACAGTAACCTCACATGGAGGAAGGGGCAAGGGAGTGCTCTGGCCTCTTGTAAGGGTACTAATCCCATCTTGGGGGGGCATGTGTCCACTCTCATAATCTAATCACCTCCCAAAGGCCAAACACCATCACATTGGGTGTTAGGATTCAACATATAATTTTCAGGGGGACACAAACATTCAGTCTGTAGCAACTACTATACAGTGGACACTGTTGCCATAGAAAGTATATGTGCTAAGCTTGATTCCTTTTGTTAAAAATCAAGACAGTATTTCAAGTCTCTTTGTATTTGACTATACACATTCTCCTTTATTAAAGGCTGTAAACAATGAAAACGCTCTTTTTTTCCCCCTAATTTCAAAGTTTATTGACACCTTTTGTTTGGGTTCCAGAGTAGAGATAAATACACAGAAGAATCTGGAACATATTAGTTTGATTCATGCTGTCCTGATAATAGGGAGGTGACAGATGATCCGATTTCTGAGATCATTTAGACATCCCTGATTTAATCTGTTTCTTTTTTTATTGCTAGTTTTATGAACAAATGGTTATCAAGAGTTGAGAAAATGGAGAAAAGAAATCATACTGCATATTCTCATCTAAAATATCAGTTGGTTCTTTTTGCTTGTTTGTTTTGGGAAAATGCTCTTTCTTAAGAGTGGTCTTCAGGAGACAAAAAATGGTAATGTAAGTCATGAATATGCTAATTTAGCTAGGTGTTCCTCACTTTACTTTGCAAAGGCTAATGGCATACATTAAATTAAGGTTTGAGTTCATTAGGTTTGGAAGAGAATAGCCATAGCTAGTAATTTATGCCTTCATTCATTCAGCATCCTTTTATTGAGCACCAGCTATGAGCCAAAAACTGTGTGGCCCTTTGGAGAATAAATGATAAATGATGCACATTCCTTATCCTAAAGACACAGTCAAATGATGTTGCCTTTTGCTAAATTAATCCAAGGAAATTATGGAAAAGGTTTTTTCCCTTAACTAATAAAAGACAGGAATTAAACGCATGGAATGATAATGATCAAACCCATTTTTGTTAGTTTGTAATTTCTTGCTAGTTCTTGCTAGTTGTTGTAGAATATGATAGAAGCAAGTTCACTGAAATGCTAAGATATTCAGGTACTTCTCCCGCCCCTTTCACCTCAGATATCTTATTTCTTGGAACTGATTGGATGGTGACAAGAAGGATGCCAGTTTGGGTAACCCATAAAGGATAGACAGCTAGTGAGTGATGTAAGATACTAATTCTAGGTGTGATAACGATGCCAAACATCATTAATCTTATTAAGAATGAAGATAAGCAAGCATTGACTTATCTTGTCCAGAGTAGACGGGGAGCTAGAAGAAGGGGATTTTCTCATCCAAAATACAAGAACTATGTGCTCACCTTTTCAAAGCCATTAAAGTTTGTGCCTTGAGGACACTTTTCATTCTCCCTTAAGGAACTTTTAATATTATTGGATTTATTTTGTGGTAAATAAACCTGCATCCTTTGCACGTTTGCCAGTATTGGCTATGTGGTTAATGCAGAGGAAACAAAGAATAGGGCAGCCGCCAAGGAAGTTTCCTTGCTCTCCTTTCACCCACTTCAGGAAGGAGGGAGCTAGAGGAGGATGTGGCTGGTGAAACAGCTCAGCTCCAGAAGCCAGTAGAAAACAGGGAGCACCTTAAAATCCTAGAGCTTCAAGATGGTTAAAGACGTTGGGAAGTCAGGGTGCTCTGGTCTTTTCTGGTTGGTCCACTGCCAGCATCCAGCAGCGCTGAGCCCGGGATAGATATCTTCTTCCCCCAGAGTCTGCCAGAGTTCCATAAAGAGCTCAGAGCATGGGAAGCGTATGTTATGTTTCTTAGGTCCTAAATACATCCTTGTAAAAGTGCACAGGACAACGGTGGAGTGAAGCCTAACAGTCCAGGGATCTGTGAAATCCAGGGGTTTCTCGTCAATTCCTCATTGCCTCCTTTGTTAGCTGAAATAACCAGCTTTGGTCTAAGAAGCAGCTAAAAACCTTATACAAAGAGCTTGTAAACAAACACCCACTTGAACCATCTGGTCTTGTAACACATACAAGTGATT
The DNA here is from genome assembly GCF_949774975.1 of Lagenorhynchus albirostris. Taxonomy (NCBI): domain Eukaryota; kingdom Metazoa; phylum Chordata; class Mammalia; order Artiodactyla; family Delphinidae; genus Lagenorhynchus; species Lagenorhynchus albirostris. The sequence continues at coordinate 15,251,322 of NC_083096.1, read as the reverse complement.
AAGCTTCAGAGCTATGATTGTTAACTTTTTTTAAAACACTAACTTTTTAAAAACACAGCAATTCCAAACACCCCCAGTAGACTCCTTATACAAGCTTACAGGGAGGAAAACCTGAGCTGCTTTATATAGTAAATAATATGGGGAAATTAAAACAATTTTTTTAAATTTCCCTACTTTCCTCCCTCCCTCCCTCCTTTTCTGTCTTCATCATGAGCGTTAGAGAAAGAGAAAACCTTAAGATACAAACATATGGACTAAAAATACACTTACAGTTCCACTAAGCCTACATGGTCAACGACTTAGAATGGCCCCTTCCCTTTAGCTTAATTATTATTTTTACCCTTGATAGAGACAGAAACTTGCATGCTTGAGTGTATGTGTGTGCATGTGCACACAAGGGGGTGTCTTAGTTCCTTCTAGAATACATTAAGCGATCTGGACTATTTGCAAATAATGAATGCATACTTTTTGTTCCTAATGAGTGAAGAAAGTCAGGTCAGGGGGAAAAGAAATATGTTAAGAGCTCTCATTTTAATTGTATAATATCGACACTGTCTTTATAGTTAATTTCCTTGACAAGGCATAGGGCATATGGATTGAATTCTTCATATATTTCTAACGTGGAAATGATTCTAAATTGGAACATTTCATTTAGGTGACATCACTAAAGGGAAAAAGAATAAGCCGCACACGGCACCACAAGCACGTGGAAATAACACAAGTTTCTAGCCGTTGACTGTTGAAATGAACAACACATAGAACCCAAAACTCTTAAGTGAAATAAAAACTCTAAGTGAGAAATCAATATTATATTAGGACTCCTATTTCTGTCTTCTCCATCTTGACCAGTCCTCATGCCTAGATTTATCACATCAGCTGGGGGGAAGAAAGACAATGGTTGAAAGAAGAGTTGGAAGAGGGTTTAGTTAACAGTGATGGTGACTGGTGAAGCAAGCAAACCCTCAAATATTAAGTAGTTCAAATAGAAGAAAAATTCATTGTTCTCTCACATTTAAAGTTCACAGTGGGTATTCCTGATGGGGGTGAGTCTCTTTCTGGTGGGGATTTGAAGGTTGAGCTCCTTCTATACTCTTGCTGTCTGACTTCAGTGGATGGCATCCAGGGTAATACTGTGGAAAATATTGGTGGGCATGGTTTTCAGCCAAGTATGGGGAGGCTTCTGTCACTTCTAGTCTCTTCCCATGAGGGAAACTCAATCACATGACCATACCTACCTGCAAAGGTGGCTGGGGAATATGGTCTAGCCTTGTGCCAAGGAACAAGAGGTGGTGAACTTCTGGCTAGCCTTCCCCAAAAGAGAGAAAGAGAAAAAAAAAAAAAAAGATGGGTGTTGACACAAGACACTCTATAGTACCTTTTATTTGCATAGAAGAAAACAATAAATTAAATCCTTTTTCAGTGATGTGCTGATAAACTCTCTCTCTGTTGTACCTATACATATATCCATTCTTTTTTAGATTCCTTTCCCATATAGGTTTATAGGTTATTACAGAATATTGAGTAGAGTTCCCCATGCTATACAGTATGTCCTTGTTGATTATCTATTTTATGTATAGTTGTGTGTATATGTTCATCCCAAACTCCTAAGTTATCCCTCCCTGACCAGCTTTCCCCTTTGGTAACCATATGTTTAAAAAACACCTGAGTTGTACATTTGCTGATTTCCTTGGTGTAGATACTCCCGCCGTGGGTGATTTCAAGCTACCAATGTGAAGTCACTCAACGTAGATTTAGAAGAGAGGTACAGACTGCTCTAGCAAGCTGGAGCAAGGCAGTCTAGCAGGGCATTTTACTAATGAATTCTGAGAAAACACATCAGAGGCAGCCCATTTGTGGGAAGGAAGTGAGTGTGCATTTTCCCTTTCGTATTTGACACAAGGAAAGGTTCACTTCAGAACGGATTTATCATCGAAAAAAACATCAATGTGATGATATATTCCAATCAAGAACAGATGGGGTTGTACCATTTTTGAGTTCGAGAAAAATAGCACCAAGGGCACATGGAGTCCAGACTGAGCATCTGTACTCAATCCTGGGTCGCTCTCAGGTAAAATTGAAAGCTTCTAGAACAACTTTCCAAGGAGTGGACCAAGTCATCAGATCCCACTTCTGGAATTTCCTGTGATCGTTCCCATAGTTGTTTTCCAAAAAGAGGGAACGATTTTGGACATGGAATGGATAGTGGTGATGACACAAAAGAGATGCCAAGGCTGTTTTCTTTGGTTTCTGTCTGTAACTCAGGTTGGATGGTGGTGTCATTCCTTGTGAGAGAAGCAAAGGACTGGTACGAGCTGGTTTGTGTTTCAAGAAAACAACTTTGAAAATTAAATGGATGCTCAGCTCTCAGTCGGCGAATTAATTAGGATTGTTATTAACAGACCAGTGGCTGTATATCCTTCTGAAATTTTTGGTTTCTGCTTGTCTACTTTTACTGTCCAAAGAATCAGGCCATATAATGATCAGTTTGATTCTGTCTTGCCATTTGGGTTTATCCATGCAGGTGTGGTGCCCTTGAATCAAAGGCCAGTGGCCCAGATGGAGGATCAAGACAATGTAATGTACTAGGCTTCAGCCCAGTGGTTTTTGCTAAGTGTGTGTCTGTTTTCAAGTGTTAAAGTCTTTCACGTGTTAAAGATACAGCACCTCTTGAACTGATGGTGTAGTCTGAATCTATACTGTAAAGGCTCAGGGTTTCCTGTTTGATACTTCTTGCTTTGTTTAATTGGGAAGGTTTATAAAGACATCACTAAGGGCTTCCCTGGTGGCGCAGTGGTTGAGAGTCCGCCTGCCGATGCAGGGGACGTGGGTTCGTGCCCCGGTCCGGGAGGATCCCACGTGCCGCGGAGCGGCTGGGCCCGTGAGCCACGGCCGCTGAGCCTGTGCGTCTGGAGCCTGTGCTCCGCAACGGGAGAGACCACAACAGTGAGAGGCCCGTGTACCACAAAAAAAAGACATCACTAAGAGTCCAGTCTCCATACTTTTTATTTGGAACACAAGCTCAGGCAGATCAAAACCTAAAAACAAGTTAAATCTGTGATTTATTGGTTTTAGTTGGTTACTGGTTTATTTGAGGTCAGTCACTATTTTTGGAAAGTACTAAAACTGATAATGACAGACTTAGGTGTTGAGGTTTCTCTAAAAGCTAATCCAGTCACTTAGTAAATAATGAGCCCTTACAGGGAACAGCTCTCCTCCTCTCATATTTTTTAATGATGGTGAGAAGTGAGCTCCTCTGAAACTAACTTTCCCCATGCCAATCTACCCTGTTGAATTTTTCTCTTAACTGTAGTCTGCCAAAACACAGGACTAGGGCTTGGCACACCAGTTTTGATCAGACCAACCATCAGAATCATAATGTCCTAAGTACAAAGCTCACTAATTGAATTTCATTAGCTGGACTGAAATATAGCAGCCAAGACAGAGAACACCGTTGGCTGCTTTTTATGAGGTCCGGAGTCTAAAGTCATTTTTTAAATGTGAGTGATGCAATTTCTTGTATCTTTCATTTAAAATGCTGCTTGGTAGACAGTGTTTCAGATTAGTGTATTTGTAATTTAAATGAAGACAATACATCAAGCTGAATCTGAAAAGGAAGAAGTTTAGGAAATGATTCATCCCCCTTTTTGTGATCTACTGTAGAAAATAATAAATAAATAGGTAAGGAGAGGGGGGAAAATGGTTTGTGGATTTTGGAGACAAAATTGAACTATTTCTAAAAGGAGTCTGTCCCAATAGCGAAATCTTTGTTTTCTTCAAGCAGACTAAGACATTCTGCCTAATTCATTTTTTATTTTCTCTTGGGGTCTGCTTGCAGATTTGCCTTAACAAAGGAGGCATCACATTACATCTTTTAATAATTGATGGCTCTCAGTCAGAGCCAGCTTGAAGGAAATTCTGAAAATAGGTACTGATTGAGCAAATGCCTTCTTTCTCCCCCCATCTCCCTCTTCAGCACGCCCCTCTCATCTTTTCCATCCCCTTTTGTTTCTTTGCCTCTGTCTTGATGGGTAGAGGACGATGATATCATTTGGGCTTAGGTTTTACCTACTGCATGGTCTTTCTTGTTTATTTCATGCTATCTATTTTATTAAAGACAGGGGGAGCTGTTAATTATAAGCCAAGTGATGTATGAAAGGCTCTTAATTAATCTTCAGAAATGTTATGGCATAATCACCACCAGAGACAGTTTGTTGGGAATGTAAGAAATTGGACTTGGGGCTTGTACTTCTAAATTCAGAGTGTGCTGTCTCCAAGGGTCAGATTACCCCGGAAGCTGGGTCAGCTGGGGCGTTGCCCAATTCCAGCTCTTCCTGTGGGTTCAAATACTGTGAGCTGATCTGTGTTTCCCCCCCAGAGAGAGAAGGGCATCTCCATCTTACCTCACTCCTGGGGTCATTAGCAATTGTCTATGACTCGGAAAAGCCTTTATGACTTTCAGACAGCTGTGGTCTGTAGAACCTTAGACTGGTCCACAGTGAACCTGGCTTCCTGTCCTGAAGTTACCTGTCCTTCCAGGGCCTCATTTTCCTCACTGGTGACATGAGGACTTTGGAGTGGACCATCTTCTAGATCTCTGCCAGCAATGGCTTTCTTGCATCCTCCAGGGAAAGGGGTGATAAACTCAGGGGAAGTTGCCCTCCATTTGATTTTGACTGTGTTAATGGTACTCGGAGTTTGAGTGAATGGACCATGTGTTCCCTCACATTTCATCTTCCTCTTTCCTTCCATTATTTTTCTTTTCTCTTAGCTTTTCACATTTCTTCTCTTCTGCTACTTATCCTTATTCCTTTCCCTTTCTGACTTTCCATGTTTCTAGGGTTAAAGTGGAAGAAAAATGATCAGCAATGTGCTAGAATCCAGTATCTTGGTCAATTATTTTAAAAATATTATGTCCTTCTTACAGAAGAGCTTTCTCCTTCAGAAATTGCATCAGAAGATAGCCAGTATTAATGAACTTGTGAAAACTAACTGTAGAGTAACAACCATGGGGACATCTAACTTTGGAATTCTAAGTTGGAGTTCAGTTTAACTGGGGGAAAGCCTTACCTTGTATCCATCACTGAAAAAGCTGTATCTATTACATTGCTGGAGTATTATCCATTTTCAAAACTATATCAGTCTCTGACCTACTCTTCCTTTCAAGGGTCATTTTTAAATACCATGTTAATTATATTGTTCCCTGTTTCTCTTTTATTATAGCAAGCTTGGTTGTATGTGTGTGTGTGTGTGTGTGTGTGTGTTGGGGAGTGGGGTAGGGTTTGAAGTCATCTTTGCCCCAAATCTTCCCATTAACCAGTAACTTGTTTGTATATCCTATGCCTTTTCTGTTTGCTTTTCTAAAAATCTTGAAAAAAATCTTCAAATAATCAAACTTATTTAGAACCACATGAACAAACCTATGGCAGGGAATCTAGAAAGCTTAGGAATTTCTTCTGTTTATCATCTACTATCTGACTGTGCACTAAAGTCATATTCAGTTGGATCAGTGGAACCATTTTTGTTCCCCCTTTTAAAAATCTTTTGCCATCCATTTACGTTTTGGCAGTGTATGATGCACAGGCTTTGGTATCTGTAAGTAGGTTACAGGTGACTCCTCCTAGTAAGACATACTCCTAAGGTTTTGGAATTGAAAATGTGCTTTTCATCAAGGATAGCCAAGCTGTTAATCGTTGGGTTCCACTGTAGCGCCACCATGATTCTTGAACATTATGTGCTAAATGGCTTCTCTTTTTAATGGAATATCCATTCCTAGTTCTTGGGACCTGAAGAACAGATCTCTGTCCCTCTGAAGGTAGAGAGGTAATTCCCCATCTTCTAAGGAGGTGACTGCAACAACCCAGAGGCTGGTAGGGATGGGGGTGGTACCAGTCCTCTTGCCTTGGCATCAGTGACTTTGTGAGTAGAGAAACTGGTAACTTGGTTCTCTGGATTTCCTTTAAAAATATACTCTGGATTAGGGAAAAAATCCAGATGCTTCCTTCCCCAACCGTATACTATGCAACCGTGGTAGGGTGGCACTATTCACGCATTATAATGCGTGTGAAAGATGCCCAGTGAAGTTCTGCAAAGCAAAATCTATGTGAGTGTATCTGGTAGTTTTCCATCCTGGAATGAATGAATTTTTTGTCAGTTCATATGTCCAATCTCAATAATGAATTGGGTATAGGCAGCTCCTAGTTTATAAAACAGCAGTGTCCTAGTGTACATTTTAAAACTGGTTGGTTGTAATTCAGACTATTTGCAAACAAGAAAAAAGAAATGCGATACATGGTAGTGAGTTTCTAGATTACCAGAAAAAGTCTCAGTCATGCTGTAACTCAACTTCTAAAGGTCTGCAACAGTCTTGCTTTCTATTCTTTAGTACATTATCTACTATATTGAAGAAGAAATCTTCCACCTGGTTTGGTTGTCACCATTTAAAATGAAATTGATCTGGGGAGGTGTATATTGCATTTTGTAGTAAGAGGATACCGTTGAGGTAATAGGAGCAAATCCCACATACCCTTCTCATGCCCATCTGTCTTCCCTCACTCCCAGTCCCTGGGTGGTACAGAGCCTGAAATGGAATGGGCGTGAGGGGTTTATGGCCAAAATATGCAGAAACTGGGGCGGGAGAAGAGTAGTCAGAGAGCTAAGTTCTAACTCCTCCTTTACCCCTTCCTCCTGAGAACTCCCAAATAGCAAGACCCCAATTGCCCGTGGACAACTAGCTCATGTCCCTTTGGGCTCCAGATTTTTCCGTCAGGAATTCTAGAAGCACTAGGCAAACATCTTTTCTCTTCTTGCAACAACTCCTAAAGGTTTTGTGCATGTCTAAAAGGGAGGTGAGTGGCGGGACTTCCCTGGTGGCGCAGTGGTTAAAAATCCACCTGCCAATGCAGGGGGCATGGGTTCGAGCCCTGGTCTGGGAAGATCCCATGTGCTGCGGCGCAACTAAGCCTGTGCGCCACAACTACTGAGTCCGCGTGCCACAACTACTGAAGCCTGTGCACCACAACTACCCAAGCCCATGCGCCACAGCAAGAGAAGCCATCGCTATGAGAAGCCTGCACACCGCAGCAAAGAGTAGCCCCCGCTCACCTCAACTAGAGAAAGCCCGTGCGCAAAAACAAAGACCCAGCACAGCTAAAAATAAATAAATAAATAAATTTATTTTTACAAAAAGGGAGTTGAGTGGCTAAGGTAGTAATTCTTCCTCCCCAAGACTTTTGAGAGCAGGGTCCCACTGCCCCCTGACCTGAGCTGCCCCTGCAGGTGTGGGAGGTCACAGTAAGATGATCCTGAGTTGAATGCCTCTGCTCAGAGATGAGTGCTATACGTGAGGTCAGAGGAGAACCTGTTCCCAAAGCTGTTACTAACAGTGTGAATGTTAGTTTGAATTTTCATTGATTTCAGAGGTGGGCTTTGACCAGCTATGTATTTTAAATGTTAACTTGAAATCACAGCCACATCAGTCATGACCATTGGCATGATTACCTGCACAGTAACTTATTATCTGATGAAATCAGCACCTGAAGGATTTTTGTTCCTTCAGATCCTTCTTTTGTACTTCTGGAGTCCTAAGGTTTCTTAAAAAAAAAGTAACAACCTAAATTAGTTTCCCTCAGGCATCTTACCCTGTAGTGTCACTTGGGTGGGTTCTTTCCTACTGCTTCATTATACTTATACAAATTGCAGGTTTTTAATAAGGCCTCCTATGTTCACAGTCCTAGAAAATAAATAGAGTTGGATTCTCACATTCGAGTCATCTTGCCTTCTTTTTCATTTATGAGTATACCAAATACACCTATTTTTATTTGCAGAGCATCTTCCTTTTTTGGGGGGGGGTTCTTTTTTTATTGAAGTATAGTTAATTTCTAATGTTGTGTTAGTTTCAAGTGTACGGCGAAGTGATTCAATTATATACGTGTATCCTTTTTCAGATTATTTTCTGTTAAAGGTTATTACAAGATATTGAGTATAGTTCCCTGTGCTATACAGTAGGTCCTTGTTGTTTATTGATTTCATATATAGTAGTGTGTATCTGTTCATCCCAAACTCCTAATTTATCACCCTCCCCACTGATCCCTTTGGTAACCATAAATTTGTTTTCTATATCTGTGAGTCTATTTCTGTTTTGTAAATAAATTCATTTCTATCATATTTTTTTAGATTCCACATATATATGATATCATATGATATTTGTCTTGTTCTGTTAGCATCTTCCTTTCTTGATTCTAGACCCTATCAAATTCCAATCTGTACTGGAAGCCTCCTTGGTCTCTGGGCTTAGTTGATCTTCAGCTCTCCCTCTATGCAAGAACTTTAAAAATGATCCCTTTGTTTTCTCGTACCCTAATAGTTTATCTTGAGCATGAAAGCAAATGATCAAAGTTTGATTCCAATTGCTTCTTGTGGTCTTAGGGTATTAAGGCGAAGTTGAAATTGAAACCTCAGTCTTGTTTAATTGTCAAGCATTTTACTTTTAACTTCATTCTTTAAAGAAAAGGGAAAAAGCTGTGGGTTTGAAGGGTGTCTTGAGTGAATACGATTTAGAGCCCCTCTGAGAATCTTCTAATCACAATACAGGCATCTCTTTGAAGTGTTCACTCCCCAAAGTCTATGGTTACCACGTTCGTGCCTCAAGGGGTGTGATGGAAATGGCCAGGTGCCATCAGATTAATGAGTTTTCCCACAATTTTTTACCGAACAAACTGCATGAGAGTATGCACCAAACAAATTGTTAGGGCCTTTCAGTGATCTGTTGGTCACAACCATTTTTTTTCTCCCTTCTCCCTTCCCTAGGCTGCAAGTCTGGCACAGAATTCCCCTGGATATCCCAGGGATCACGTGTTGCTCTGAACAGTTTTCTTTTACATAAGGATAAAGATGTGAGAGGTATTAAGTTAAATCATATGGAATTGCCATTTTGGTAAAATATTGGCAGTTTCCTGAGGTTCGGTCTAATAGTTTTCCTCTGATAAACATTCTACCAAAAACAGCATTTTGAAAAAAAAAAAAGCATATTTGGTGAAAATCCACTGTGGGCTTATTTAAAACTGAAGCTTTGAGTTTTTCCAATCAGGAAACTTGTCCTCTACCTGCTTCCTTTTTATCTGTTTTTGAGGATCGGAGAAATAAGAAACAAACCCCTCTGATTTGAAGAAACTCGAATATTTTGAGACCCAAGTGAAATAAGTAAAGTCCCTTGATCCCTGTGATAGAAGAATTTTTTTTCCTGCAAGTTATAAATGGGTGTTATAATGGAAAATGCTTTCAAACCTTAACCAGAGCATGCACTATAAATAAGAGAGGAGCGGAAGATTAATAAATCTGATAAAGCTGAGAAGGAAGAAAACTTAAAATAAGTAATGAGGACTGTCCCTTAGCGGGAACGTTAATACAGCCCTGAGTATATATATAGGAAAATCAAAGACTTGCAGAAGGCAGCGCAGACTAAGTCATAGCTATTAATGCGTACTTAACTCTCTTGCCTGGGAGATTTTATTCAATTCAGCAGCCAAGAAAATTGACCTCACTTTTTGTTGTTTTTTTTTTTTTTTCCTTTTTTGGGTTGGATCCTTGCTCACGTCACACAAATGAATAGAGCTGACAATTTACTGGTTCATCAGTGAAACAATATTACATTATGAAGATGTAAGGAAAAAATCCTACGCTAACGTTGTTGCAGTTTGAAAGGTAAGCCGTTCCCTATAAGATTAGGAGACATTCATGTTCCTTTAACACTTATAGAATATAATGCCATGTGTTATATGCTAAAGAGTTAAGTGGCCTCTTGACATCTTTGACTGTCCCTGTGGTCCTGGCAAGGATTTTGTTAGTATGTGAAGAGGCTCCCATGTTTCCCTCATTCTGTCTTTTAAAATGCAAAAACATCATTTTGAAGCTTTTCACATATTTTATTTTATGGGATATTCTGACAAATGGGACTTTATGGAGTGTGTGTTGCAATGATCATGTGATTCTTTCTGAAAAGTTTTACTCTTGTTTCTATTAATTCCCTGTATTGGCCACTAAGCCATGGTTGTCAGGGTCAGACTGTTTCTTAATTCTTGTCTTTTGGTGATGCACAAGAAGTAAAATATTGTTGTTCTTTCCGTCTTGTCCTGTACTTAGGATAGGAAACTGTCTCTTTTCAGTTCTACCTTCCGTGAACTTACTAAAAGTTCTCGGCATGCTGTCAGTTACCAATTGGGTGCCTGTGGTGCTTTCCAAATATATCTAAATGTTAAGTCTCCTTCACTCCATTTTTGAAGGAAAGTCACCTAGTGCCTACTTTTCTAGGCTATCATCAATTACTTAATTGGTCTCCTAAACCCAGGTCCTCCCCTTGGATGTGTGAACCCCTTGGTAATGATTGTCATATGAGTATCACAGTATGGAGGGGTTCTTAAATTGGAAAGTCTGTGCTTCCATCAGACTTCCAAACAGGTTCATATCTCAGGAAAGGAGGCAAACCACTGCCCTGCATGGTTAGCTCCTCCAAGGCAGATCGGTGAGTCATCCATTACCCTCTTCCCCCATCTGCTGCAGTACCAGAGGCAGAGCAAGGGTGCAGGAAATCATGCTCTCCGTCCTGCCTGGTATTGAACCCTCTGGAGTTAGTCGGACTTTCTGAACGGCATTCAGCAGATTCCTGCTTTCCTGCGGAAAAAAGCATTTCAGAATTGAATTACCTTTTTCATGACACCCAAGTTGCTTCGCTTGCAGACTGAGAATCATTTAGGCAATGGGAGAGTACTTTTCCATGTGCCAAGTGGGTTGAAATGAGTCTGGTGTTTTCTCTGCTCCTTCAGGTCCAATGACCATGTAATGGAGTTCTGGCCCCAAATCATTCAGTAACATGATTCTGGGCTGTCACCTGTGTAACATTGGTTTAGTTTTACTTATTGGTGATACTTCAGTTTGTGCTTCTTCAAAACTGCAGGTGTGCCCTGCTTTAAGAAAACTGGAAACTGCCTCAGATGCATGCTTACGATGGATGCCTTTGCGTGAAGGGGCGAGTGTTTGCACTCTAAAAATAGGTTGGCTTTATAAAATAATTTATCACAAGATTCCTTTAAATAACTAGCTCTCTTAGAGCATTTAAAATATGATTTGATTTGAAAAAATCGATGTCCACTCACTCAATGTTTCAACAACGCGCACCTGCTTTGTAACGCGAGGCAGGAGAAGGGGAAAAATCAAGCAACAAGGAATGAGGGGCTTAAGTGAGCTGAGGAGGAATTAATTTTAATTTAGAGAAGAATTTGCTTTTCTAGAGTTTCCCAGGGAAAACACCTTCACCTTTATCACCTCCAAAGTACATAAGAGAGAAAAAAAAAAGAGAGAGAAAAAAAAGGTCAATTTGAGTTTGGAAAAAATAGATCTACTTTTTCGACGGGTCGCGTTCTGCATTATGCATGTGTGTAAAAGTGAGGTTTGCTTTGATCCTGACTATTAAAAGTTTATTTTTAAACTCGGGCTGGGCAGGAATCCAGCGATGCTCTTTCCCCCCATAGTACATCCTGGTTTCAGGTCCCTAGCCTGGCGGAATGCAGCTAAGCAGCAGGAAATAGTTGAAAAGTGTGGAGACTTGATGGGTGCTGAGCGTTTTTTTTTTCCTTCCCTTCTTCCCCTCCATTTTTGAAATTCAAATTGAATGCAATTTTCAGCTCATTTGAGCCAGAATATACTGTGGCTGAGCTTCAGTGGCTCTTAAATTCAAACTCACAGGAGAAAACAGATATCATCTGTCACAGAGGGTGGGAGAGAGGACAGTCCTGCATCTTATTCATGGGAGACGCAGCTCTAGTAACTAATTCAAACCCTTCTGACTAATCGACTCATCATTCACCAGCAAACTTATCAACTAATCAATGAAACCTTGAAGACACCCGTCTTATGAGGTCTGGGAGCAGTTTCCCCCTCCCTGTAAAGAAGGTAATTGTTCAAGTCTATTTTTGTATCGTTGGGATTTTAATACCTTTTTTGCAAACTGAGACAGAAGATTATGGCAATCTTTTCTGCTGCCCTTCCTGACTATTTTTATTGTTTCCATCTTTAATGTCTTTGTCAATGTTATTTATTTATGACTGACAATTAGCAGAAAGCTTACTGCTGGCCAAGTGTGGCCAAAATTTTTAGTTTTTTTTCTTTACTAAACAGACTGCCTGAAAAATATTCTTCTTTCTTGGGGCAAATGTTTAAGTACCAATTAAAAGAGAAAGATCCACTTATTTACAGGGTGGCTGTTTCAGGATGTCTCGAGAATGCCTCTCGGGAAACTTCTGCCACTGGGTGTGTGCCCAGGGAATCCAAATGGATTGGGACACAGGATAATCTGACATCTCTCCTCTGATTTCGGAAAGGATATGATAAAGCAGTTCTGGTTCTGAAATGTAGCTTTTATGCTTAACCACTGGTGCTTATCTTTGACTGTTTTAGTGTTAGCTAAAATTTCCATGGGAACACGAAGGCCATGAGCTTTCTCTTGCTTTTGTTGTGGTTGAGGCTCATGAGAGACAAATTAATTATGATGCTATTTCAAAGTAAGTAAAACAATTAGATCTCTAAACACTATCATTTCTAATGAAGTTAGTTAGTCCTAATTAGTTAGCCCTCAAACTTGGAGTTTAAAAATGTTTTGCAGTAAGTGTATGATCAGGCCACATATATTTATACTCACACCTGCGTGCAAGCACATATGTGTGTATGTGTGTTTTACATGTCCCCAAGGAATTTCCAGTCATTTTTACATTAATAAAGGCATCAACCACTTTACCCTGTTAGTAGCAATGTGCTTATGCTTTAGGTTTCTGATAGAAGGCATTTATTTCTCTTCCTTTGTAAGAAAGAAGATCCTGAATTTTTAACCTGTTTTCTCACTATTATACCCTAATATAACTACCAGGACTATACTGTTATTTCTTTCTATAAGAAACCAAAAACCTACCTTGACAGGGAATCCAAATTTTTAGATAGCTATTAAATTAGTTAATAGAATTTGTTTTTCTCCTAAAATAGCTGATCTCTTCAATTTACAAGTGTTATAATTACTGAGTGCTTACTATGTGCCAGACATTTATTGGGCTCAGATTTGCAAATATAAGATGGTAGCTCTCTAGCCTAAGTGAGGTAAGACGTTGGAGATGGAATTTCAGCCTCCATTGGCTGGGAGAAGAGGCGTGTAAAGGTACCCAGGTTCTCAAATGATTCTCAAATATGCGGTCCCCTCCTTTTCCTCGGTTGATAATCACTCGCATAAAACAAATATGATCTAATTTGGAGGTGGGAGAAACGATGATACTCAAAATAGTCAGTGGAAAAGATAATAAAGTATGCACACTGGGGTGCTAAATGTACAGTGTTCCTTAAAAATGTTTATGGCATTGGGCAAGGGAAGGACCAGAGGGGTGCTGTCCTCCTGCACTGTAGGATGGGTAGCCCAGGGGTCAGTGGAAGAAGCAAGGAGGACCAGTTCAGGAGGGATGCAAAGGTGGAGTCAAAGGGAGGATGCTTGAGGGAGGGGGCTCTTTGGTGTGCAGGAGCCTGCCCATCCCAAGACAACTGAGCGTTACATTTCTAGGAATTTTGTGAGCCAGTTTTTCATGAAATATTGTGAAAAATTAAATTATATAAACTTACAGTAAAGCAATTATCTTAAAAATAAAAGTAATAAATACTCAGAACTTACCTCTGGGGATGGGGCTAAAGAACTGGGAAGTGTTGAGTGGAAAAAAATGTCAGAAGGTTGGGTTACATAAGGAGAATGGTTTCATCTCCATGGAGAGCAGGGCATTAAACTAGCCAAATGGTTTGTGGGTGATTTAGAAATCATTGGGAGCTATTGACTAGTCTTAATACTTTTTATTATTATTATTATAGCATATGTTCACTCTGGCATATTTGGAAAATAGAATAATAGCTTACATTTCTATAATGCTTTCTATGTGCCCCACACTTTTTCAGTGCTTTAAATATAATAAATCATGAAATCCTGGAAACAGCCTTATAAAGTAGTTGCTATTATCCCATTTTAAAGAAGGGGGAATTGAGGTACAGAGATGGTCAGAAGTTTGGCCAAATACAGGAGCTTTGATTTGAGGGCAGACGCCCCCATCTTGGAGTTTGCTTTACTGTACTGCTACTTGATGGAGCAAACGACTGTACCAGCATAACTCTGCCGCCTGGAGCATCTCTGAGAAACTGGACCAAGAGTGGGATCATTTAGGAGGGAGACGGAGACTCTTTTCGTTGTAGACAGCTAGGATTTGAGCTGTAGGGAATCTGAGGCATGAGGCTCCCATAGCAAATCAGCCTGGAAAAGGAGTGATACCCGAGCCAGAGACAGACAGCCCTTGTGTGTGGTCGTGAGAAAAGGTTGGTCATTACAGGGATGAAGCATAGAAAGTAGAGCCTTAACGAAAACTAAACTTCAGGAAGAAAAACAAGAAAAAGAGGCAGTGAATGAGAGAATGAACACATAGAAAGGGAGGGGGCGGATGAGAGGCATAAAGGACAGTGTCATGAAGATAAGGAAGGAGCATTTGGGGAGGAAGTAGTGAATTAACAGTGCCAAGGGCTTCAGTGAGATTTTATAATGGTGACCATATAATTTATTGTGCAAATTGAATCGCTTTGTGAGTAAAGCGGGGAGGAGTACTACTGACAATCAGACCAGATACAGAAATAACCAGCAAACAGTGACGTATGGCCAGGCTAGGCTTTCAGATACACAAAACTGGCAGATTTCTAAGAGTTCATGATGGTCGAGAAAGGATTCTCTGTAACCAGCATTTACTGAGCGTCTACGATGAGGACTGCTAAGGGCTGAGGATAAAGAGACATATGGCAAAGTTAAAAAGTATTTTGTGGAGGGAAAAAGACAGAAGCATAATCCATGCCTACCCAGTAGTCACTCTTCACAGTTTATTAATAGCTTTTTCTACGAATTCCAATGTTTATAGAGATACTGATCTAACTAGTTTCGTTTTCAACGAAAAAATGCAACCATGCCACATACAGGTCTTCTGTTTACTTGTTAACATATGTACTCTTTTCACGAGTATGTATTTAGTACCCCCTTAGATGGACATATCATAACACATATCATAACATATATGACCATTTCCTTAGTGATACGCATTTAACCCTTTTACCTTTTTCTGTTTCCAGTAATGCTATGTAATTTTTTTATTCTTGTGTTTTTATTCCTGTAGAATAGATACCTAAATTAGGATTGCTGAGCCAAAGTGTATCTACCTTCTCAATTGTATAAGAAACTGTCAGTGGATCATTAAAAAGTTACATAAATTATATTTATACAATGTTATAAACCACTATAAACATTGTATAAGTGAACACATCTACCGGCATTGTATGACTATCCATTTCCTGGTTAGCCATGGTTCTATCAGACTTTCAAATTTTTTGCCAATTTACTATTGGGAAAAGTGGTGTCTTAGAGTTATTTCAACTTGCATTTTAAAAATTATGAATGAAGTCAAGCATCTGTTATGATTTTTATTGGTCATTTGTATCTTTTTTAGCGAATTTGCATGTTCATCTTCTCTTGGCAGTTATTTCTATTGAAATCGTCATTTTCCTTCTTTGTTGTCACTGCTTGCACACTAAGAATATTAACCCCTTTTCTCTTAAATGTGTCACAAAAGTCTTTCCCTGTTTTATTTTACCTTTTTATTTTGCTTTTGATACTCTTCCATCTAGGAGAAGTAGTCAAGTATGTTTATTTTGATTTTTCTTGTAGCTTCATCTAGCTCAGGTTGGATCCTTCTCCAAAAGAAAGAAAAGCAATATTTATTTTATTCTAAATCTTTTATACATTTTTCAGTGTGATTCTGGAGCCCTGTGCTCATAGACTAGTTGAAAAGATGGCTGCAGAGAATGGGTATTTCCATGTCATTCAGTTGGTGCTCTGGGCGATGCCCAAGTGTCATGGGGCCCCAGAGGTGGGCTCTTAGGACATTGGGCGGAGGGGGAGGAGAGGTGTGGCTGGGCTTCCCGAGGGGTTGATATCTAAGCTGAACCCTTAAGGCTGAGGCAGCAGGAGTGGGAGTGTTTCCAGCTGAGGGAAATGACAAGCCAAAGAGATTCGAAAACTTTGAAAAGTCAGGAGGCTTTACAGAGCAGGGAAAGAGAGGCCCCGTGGTTTCTCGGGGTGGGTCAAGGGAAAGCATTTTCAATATGAGGGGGGAAGTGTTTTCCTGAATTCTTTAAAATTTCCACACAGCACAGTTATTACCTTTATGAGAAAAAGGAATTTTAAGCTGAAGGAAAGGAAACTCTAAGAGTGGGATTAAACAAACTAAATAATAAATCAATACAGATAAGAAGCCCCTCCCCCCAAAAGTATGAGGGATGGGACAAAGGGAGAGAGGGATCCTTGTTTGAAGATTAAAAATATCGTACATGTCCTCCTTGATCTCTTTATGCCTTACTTTGGGACCAGCTGGTGACAGGTACCTCCTAACTGAACTTGGCCTCCAACCTCTCAACTTTCAAGCCTCACTGCGGGCCACTCTACAATACGATCCTATTATCTGTAATGAGGTCCTTCCTGACTAACTGGGCAGTTGAAATCTCCGCAGCATTATCCCATACACACTTCTAGTTCTATCACACCATTGTGTTCTTCCGACCTTCACTTTAAAAAGTATAACTGCGTTCACAATATATACAAATATCAAATCATTATGTTGTACACCTGGAACTAATATAATGTAATGTTCTATTATCAAAGATATCTCAAAAAAAAAAAAAGCGTAACTACTTGTGTGCTCTTCCCACGTGCTTCACACTTATTCCTTCTATTTGGGTTGCCCTCCATCACTCTTTGTCAGGCCTGTCGAGATCCCACTTATGCTTCAAGGCTCAGCCTAAACTTCACCTCCTCCCTGCAGCCTTCCCAGACCTCTTCAGCTAGAAGAACCCTGGATATTGAAATGTGTACTGGTACCATTTAAGACTCATCCTCAAACAACAAACTATAGTGATATAGTCCTCCATGTTCCTAAGTAGATGAAAATTTCCAGAAAGGCAAGAACCACGTCTTACCTTTCTTGGCAGTTCTCAGGGCTTTAACATGGTGAAGTTCCATCCTCCCTAAAGAAAGACTGGAAGACCAAGCCCATCTGTAGAAACAGACCCATGGACCACAAAGGCAAGGACAGATGAGAGGTTAGAGTGCCCACTGAATAAATAGTCAGAATGTCAAGTCATTTCCTGAAGATAGGGGTTAGGAACTTGAGGAGAGAGTAATTCTAAAGAAACCTCCACAGGAAGTGAGCCTGGGAATGCACAGGGGACGAGCAAATGGATTACCTCGTATTCTTGGTGGACGGCCAAGTTGAAGGTAGACAGAGTGGACAGCTGATGAGCCACATTCACATCTTCCTTCAACTTTGGTGACCCAAGAGTGATATGCTAACAGAAGAGACCTGAGAATATCTAAAGCAGAAAGAAAGGGGTGAGAAGAGAGTTTAAAGATGCAGGAGGAAAAGAAGGAAGCTTGCTCCAAGGGAGAAGTGAGTCAGAGAGAGGTTCTTCAGAGGGCATGTGAGTCAGAAAGGAAGATTACATACTAAACTTGGCAGTGTGTTGTGAGTGAGGATAGTAGTGACAATGTCAGCCCTGGACTTGGAGGGGAAAGATGTCCAAGGAAGCCACGTGGCGCCTAATAATCTGAGTGAGGTCTGGGTGACGTGTGGGTGGGGACGTGTTGGGGGATGGGTCGCAGTTTCTCGGAGGACATTGGGAGGATGAGGGCGTAACAGGCGAGGCTTGGACAGAGATCACAGATTTAACACCTTCACGGCTGAATAGCAGCCCCAGTCCGGAAGGGGGCTGGGAGATCTGGTGTAATCTTCTCGTTCGGTCCTTAGGAAAAAATGTCTAAAATGCTTCATGTCATCTCCCAGGCCCCCCACAGTCCCCTCTCTGCCTGCCTTTCAGGCCTCATCACCTGCCTCTCTGTTCTTTCTCTAAACTTCAGCCAAGCCAACCTCCATTCTATCCCCTAAGCCTTATGTCCTTTCTCATTCACTCCTGTGGTTCTCTCTGGAATAGTCTTCTATTCTTTGCCTAACTCCTCTTCAAACCCTAGGTCTCAGCCTAAAAGCATCCTTATAGCATCCCTCCCTTCCCCTTTCCCCCTTTACTTAGAAGTAAAGCCTTCTAAGCATTTCTTCCCTATTTCTTAACACTTGTGGGACACACTGTTACTTCTTGACTGTCTCTTTTCTCTTCTAGATTGTGAGTTCTATTCAGTCTCATGTTCTAGCACTGTACCAGTCACAGAGTAGTTGCACAGTAAACATCTCTTGAGTGAGTGAAGGAAGGAAGAAATATACCTTTAAGTGACAAATTTTCACCACCAATCGTTGACCAAGCCCACCATGTGTCTTCTGAAACTAAGTACAATCAGATTTGATTCCAGCGTGACTTGAACATTCCTATGCAGATTTGGGAGACCGGGGGTTAATTTTTTCCTAATATTTTAACCATTTCTCAGTGTACATTTCATTGGCATTAAGTCTATTCACATTGTTGTGTAGTCATCATCACTACCATCCATTCCTAGAACTTTTCATCGTCTCAAACTGTAAAACTCTGTATTCATTAAACAATAATTCCTCATACCCACCTCCACCCAGCCCCTAGCATTCACCATTCTGCTTTCTGACCCTATGAATTTGATTACTCTAAATACCTCATGTAAGTGGAATCGTATGACATCGCCTGACTTATTTCATTCAGCATAATGTTTTCAGAGTTCATCCAGGTTGTATCATGTATCAGAATGCTCCTCCTTTTAAAACTGAATAATATTGCATTGTATGTCTGCATCACATTTTATTTTTCCATTCATTCATTGATGGACATTTGGGTTGTTTTCATAGGAGAGCAGTTTTTGTTTTGTTTTGTTTTTTGTCCACGTGGCACGTGGGATCTTAGTTTCCCAATGAGGGATTGAACCTGTGCCCCCTGCAGTGGAAGTGAGGGGTCTTAACCACTGGACCGCCGGGGAAGTCCCAGGAGGAAAGTGTTTTAAATCTTGAAATCATCTATCATGTAATCTGGTAGCCTGGCGGATGGTCATTGGTGCAGAAGATAGTGTTTTCAAGCAGGGGAGGAAGGATAGATATTAAAGAATCATCAAGTACATGGCAAAGTTAACAAAAATACCCAAGAACATGGAGATTTGAACAGGAGGGAGAGGAAGTGTTTCAGTTGGACCATAGCAGCCTTGATATGAAGTGGGTGATGAAGATGGATGCCATAAATTTCAAATGATAGTAAATATTGAGAAGTAGATTTGAGAGAGATTCATTTTTTCCCTCTTTCTTGTTATCAAGATGGAAGGACAGGATGAATGCAAAGGGGAAGAAAATACTGAGGCTTCATTTGAGAGGAGAAACTGGGGAAAAGAGGTGAGAGAAAGATGGATAAAGGGGAATTTGGCCAGTGTAATGGCATTCCACAGGGCACAGGGGCAAGATGTAATGGTGAAGGAGAGCAAATCAAGTCTTAATTCAAAGCCATCCTACAATCTTCATGTAGGAAGGAGATCAGTGAATATATCCTAGTTAATGACAGTCTGAAAACAGTGATTCCACAGCCGCCATTAGGCACCAATGTCTCATGTTCAAGGCTTTCTTCTTTTCAACCAGACTAGTTCAGAAATCTTTTCTTCTTCTTGACTTTTCAGTAGCTGGAAAAGAATTATTCATACTCATTCCATCAAAATCCCTCACATGCCTGAATTCTTTCTCAGTTCAAGATCAGAACTGGATTAAACTCTTTTCCCTTAACAACTTCTTAGTTACAGTTTTCTAAGCCTTTAATGCCCTTTGAATTGTCTGCTCTAAGTTCTCTTGGGTAGAAGTACAGTCAGCCCTGTGTATGCATGGGTTTTGCATCCGTGGATTCAGCCAACTAAAGATCAAAAATATTCCCAAAAATTCCAGAAAGTTCCAAAAACCATAACTTGAATTTGCTGCACACCAGCAACTATTCAAATAGCATTCACTGTGTATTTGCAACTACTTACATAGCCTTTACATTGTATTAGGTATTATAAGTAATCTAGAGATGATTTAAAGTATACGGAAGGATGTGCGTAGGTTTTATGCAAATACTATGCCATTATATATATGTGTGTGTGTGTGTATATACTTACGTGTATTTTATATAAGGGACTTGGTATCCGCAGGGGTCCTGGAGCCAATCCCCTGCAGATACTGAGGGACAGCTGTACACCAGCGGGAACAGGCAGATTTTTCTCGTACGCTGTTTGGTGCCGGTACCCAGTGCAGCACTGGCCTTGCCGTGGAGTGAGAGGGTGCCGCATTTTTGAAAGCAGCCTGATGAGAAGGAGCCCATTGTATGCCAGGCCCATCAAGCCCAACCTCTCAGCCTAGAGGCAGAGCAAGGAACCCTCTGAGATATTGTTGGCCCTGAGACTGTATTACCTTTCTGGAAGTGTTATTTTTTTTCTTTCTGCTTCAGAAGTCCAGCTCCTTGGTCCATTTCAAGTGGCCTCTGATCTTCAGCGGCTGCCTCTCAGCCCCTTGAACCCAATCCTTCTGGAGAATCTCACTGGTCACCCTGCAGAGCCCCCTCAGGCCAAGAATACCTCCCTCACTTTGTTTCTCCTTAACCCTTGCCCTTCATGGGGGTGAGGGGCCACGTCCCTTGTAGTCTGTTATTACTTGCAGGTGATTAGCAGGTGGCTTCTAAGAGAAAAGGAACATTGCCCCAGGCACCACGCTCCCATAGGCTCTTGCCATTTTGCTACAAAAGAGAAAGATCGAGCCTTTGAAGAGTGTATATAGGCTATTCATGTCCTTAGAAAGAGAGGAATGTCTATAAAATTTCAGGAACAGTATTAGATTTTACTCAGTTATCAGAGGGCAGAACTATTGGGTTACGGCTCAGATTGCTTTTGGAATTAAAGAGAAGCAGTTGCCGCAGCTAGGCATCTAATCTTTTAGTAAAAGCTTATTTGAGAGTCTCTCTCTAGACACTAGTCCCCCCAGCAAGTTGTATTCCGGTAAGACAGAGTGTCCATGAAATATAGTAATGGGGGCTGTGTTGAGCTACTCTTCTTGCAGGGGGAGCTAGCTTGGTGACAGCGTGCTGTGTCCACTACTCATTTGATCAGATGAAAGCTCCCTTCTCTACCTCAGTCCTCCAGGCTTTTTTGTCACCTACACTGCTACCTTCAGATCCCCCAGGGGAAATATTATATGCTTCTTTCAACATATTGAACTACTGTCCCCAGCATTAAGTGAAACATTATACTTTTTACTTCCCCCCCACCCGGATTTCTAAACTATTGCTGCCAGGGCAGTGTCCCACTCCGACTACCCCCGCCAAATCAATCAGTGAGTAAGTAACCAGTTCATTTTCCTGAATTTTAAATCACTAGTTTCTCTCCTATTCTATTCAGTTGAAAAATCAAATTAAAAGCCCAACAGAACTTCCTCCCCTCCCTTCCTCTGCCACATTAACATGACCAAACCATTCAATATTTGGATTCAAGGTGTGTTAGAGCCACAAGAACATACATGGAGTGATTTTTTTCCCCATGGGTATTCTCAGTATTCCTGGGAGGGAGGTTGGCTGTGTTGCAGTAGCCGGTTGTGTAGCAGAAAAGGCCAGAGACGAATCCTCTACCTCCTCGGGTTCTTCGCCTCTGGATTGGATCCTCTACACAGTTATGAACGTGCGACGTGTCCCTCAGAGCATCTGGCCGAGTTCCTCTGTACTGGTGTTTCCCAAATGCGCTCAGACCTGCTGTAGCAGAGTCTCCAGGCCAGGGGGCTGGCGTGCTGTGGTTTAACAAGTGCCTGAGGTGCTTCTTTGGGTCTGGCCAGGCTGGGAAACACTGGCCTGTTCGTTCCTGCTTCTGGCTGGCAGAGGTGTGCCGGATCTTGGGGTTGTCTGGGGAAGTGGGGAGTTGTTTGTGTGGCCTTTGGCTCTTGCCTGGCTCAGACTCTTTTGTCCTAAGGAGATCATGAGCACTGAACAGCAGGCTCATTTTGAAGGAACCAGGAAAAGAGGGAGTCTTTTAAAAAAAAAACAAAAAACCCAACCCCAAAACAAAAACTGAAGGGTGTGTGCTCTTTTATTTGAGAATAACCTTAGGAGGTATAAAGTTGAAATACTCCTTGGGGCGACTGCCGCTGTATTGCTTGTCCCAACGTGTTTTAAATGACAACAGTAATAAAGGCTGTTTCGCCATCCTGTTTAAGTCCCCAAACCAAGTGGATTCTTTGTTTCCCTGCGTGAGAACGGCATGTGGTTCCTATTCCCTGATACGGTGGCTTAGAAAAGTGACCTGTTGTGATGACCTGGAAATCTTCTTGAGTATAATCCTCTGGATACTGGGAGATGATAGAGAAGAGAATCAGGAAGCTTTGGGGTGTGCTGCGGAGAGCTGCTGGATGTAAATATACATAAGGAAGGCAGTGTGCTTTTATTACCTATTGAGTAAGGCAGGCCAGGGGCTGAGGAACAATTGCAAACAGTATCTTGGGTCCATAATTGAGTTTTAGATTTTCTTACCTGACCCGATGGTTCCTCTGCTGTTTGTCCAAGTCACATTTCTGCGCTGCCATAAATAAACCCAAACTGGGGCTGCAAACAATATCAACAACCACCAAAAAGCCATGCCACTAACCTTTTGTATATTCGTACCACTCTTTGGATTGCTATGGCAACAATAATTTTAATTACGGAGGGCCCAAGTGACAACTTGTCTATCAGATGTGGCTCCCTTTTCCCTGTGGACAGAACTCTGATTGGAGAGAAGCTTTGTATGTGGATTTTCCTTCTAGGCTAGATTTTATTATCTGCTCTAACAGACAGCGCTTTTGCTCATGGAATGAACCAGAGGAAGCTGCAATCCTGGCTGAAGGGGCTACTGGACAGAGGCCCTCGTGGAGATGAACTGGACCTTTGTGTCCCAGAGGCAGCCTGACCCACTCATCCCTTGTGAACTGAAGAGCCAAACGAGCCATTGCTCTCAAGGGCAGCTTTTGGCTTCCCCTTTCAACCAGTGGAAATGCGCATGTTAGGATAGAGACTTGCATGAAGTATCATCTGGTAATCATCTTTGACAGTGTTCAGGCTTATGCTGGAGGGGGCAAACAAGTCATTCCATTGCAGTAGCGGTCCTGGAAGTAAACAAATCACAGCAGATTTCCAATCAGAGCCATGGAGGGGAAGATTGCAGGAGAGAGCACATCACCCTTGGCGTGTGTCCCCCCTGCCCTCTTTCTGGGTCTGCTTGCCTGTTCCTTGAGTTTCTCTCCAGGATTGGAGAGGTACCACGCCATATCTAAATATTTCTGGGCTCCCTCCTTCTGAAAGCTCTTGCAAAGCTAAATAATCTTCCCCCAGGTAAACATAAATCATCGTCTGCCTTCTTTGCTCCTTGGGTAGACCTTCTGATACATTCATTAATTATGGCTGCTGCCTGGTGGCACAGTGATGGCTGAGTCACTGCCGTGAGCATCTTTCCTGGAACGCCCCCCATTTCTGACACTGAGCCTTAACATCCAATTCAGCATTAAAGAGACTCTCTTCTCTGCGATGGACAGCCAGATGGTAGCAAGGAAAAGAAATACACCTGGAAAAGGCAGCAGTGTGTTCACAGGAGTGAGGGTGGGAGAGGGAAGATACATAGAACATTGCTGGAGTGATGCTGACCTTAAACGTGATGCAACTGTTTCTAACCTCTGGCAGCCCCCGCAGTAAGACCTTGATCCTCTGCTCAGTAGATCTGCCAGATCTCGTCCAGTTAATCACCATCCCAGCTTTTGAAGGCCAGAATGCCCATGCAGAACTGTTTAGAAATAGACATCATGGTTCTGATTTCTAATCCTTTCCCACATTATTTTTTTTTAAAAAAAAGGTCCCAATTTTTGGTAAGTCTTGCTTAACTAATGATACAGTCTCTGTTGTGTTTGTTTTGCTTCCACATTCAGGAAGCTTTGTGGCTATGATTGTGATTTTGGAGTTTAGGCATGTTAATTAAGCCTTTGTATGAAAGCAGAAGGGTTCTGTTTCTTGTTTGTTAGCTTAATAAGATTTCGTGTTAAGAATGGCCCTGAGAATCTGTCAGAATGAGCGTGGCTGCATATGTGTAGCTCAGCGCTCTGAGACCCTTGAAATGTCTGTTTTTAGGACATCAGCAGGGGGCTAATGAAAAGGCTTTGTTGATTTTAACGAATTGCAAGCCACTGTAGCCAAAATAAATATAATCTGCTTTTTGGATTAGTTGTCACAGATGATTTTACCTACTAACAGTGATTAAAGAACCCGAGTGGACCAGACGCATAGCTGCTCTCCAGTGACTCCTGCGAAAACAGCAATAAACAGAAGTAAATAAAGACTTAGGGCATTAGTTATCTTTAATAAACAGTGACACCAAATACGCTGCGTGCGGGTGTGAAGGGGTGGGAGTGGCAGCTTAGGGAAGATAGGGTGGCAAATACCTGCATGGCGCCCGATGGTTACAAAAACTCGAGTGTTGACTGCCAGTGTACCTGTGTTGTAGTTGTATCTCATCAGGAAGTGGTTAGAAACCCAGAGAAACTCTCCTGGCTTCCCCGCTCCAAAGCCAATGCCATTCATCGCCATTCTCCTCTCATCTTGCCGTGGACTCTGGGACCAGAGGTCGAAATCCTGAAACTATAGGATTAGAGTAGGAAAATCAAGGAAGTGTTAATTACTTGTGTAATTATTAACCTTCTCGCTGCAGTAATTCTACCCAGTTAATGAACAGGCGACTAGCATCTATCCTTCCCTGTATTTTACTACCTTGATGAAAAGAATAACTTGCCCCAGCTGGTAAACCTGATCCTCAGATGTCCCCAGAAAGGTCTGACTGTGTTTCCCTCATCACTGCTTCATTTTAACCTGAAGAAAAAAGGTTGTGGCTGAAACCCTCTTCGGTGGGATGTGTGAGTACCAGCTGAAAGATGGCTTTCGTAGGCAGAAAAACTCCGATGTAAACGCTATGGTTTTTTCCTTTTTTTTTTTTTTTTTTTTTTTTTTGCGGTACACGAGCCTCTCACTGCTGTGGCCTCTCCCGTTGCGGAGCACAGGCTCCGGACGCGCAGGCCCAGCGGCCATGGCTCACGGGCCCAGCCACTCCGCAGCATGTGGGATCTTCCCGGACCGGGGCACGAACGCGCGTCCCCTGCATTGGCAGGCGGACTCTCAACCACTGCGCCACCAGGGAAGCCCAGTTTTTTCCTATTTTTATTCTTATCAAATGTTTTAAATCATGGTGTGGATACTTCATCACAGATGGCTAAGCAATTGACAAACAGAGCTTTTTTTTTTTTTACCTTCTTCCTCCCCTGGAGGGTAGATATCATTGTGTTTGTTTTATAGATGCAGACACTGGTGTGCCCAAGGCCTACAGATGAGTCATGGCAAGGCCCACCTATAGAGCAGTCGCCTTCCAGTACCCTGGGGTAACCCAGGTGTTAGTTGCACTGTTGACTGGCCAAAAGCACATGCCCCCTCAGGATTCCAACGATCATAATCTTACCCACGGTTAGACACCTGCAAGAACCCATAGCTGTCATTTATTAAGTTCTTACCATGTGCCAGGCACTGTGCTCTGTGCTTTACAGATAACATGCTGATACCTTACAACAGTTCCATTTATCCATAAATATGTATTGAGCATCCCTAGTACCGGGCTCTGCAGTAGAGATATAGCAGGGAGTAAAATCGCTACAAATTCCTGCCTGTGTGAAATTTTTATTCCTGTGAAAGGAGTTAAGACCATAAACACAAATACATTTTTAAAAAAATGATTGTATTAGGGGATGGTCGGTTCTACGGGGAGAAAGCAGGGGAGTTGAGAGATGTTGCAGCCCTTCGTAAGGGCTTTGCTCTTACCCGGCAGAAGATGGGAAGCCCCAGGGGAGTTGTAGACAGAGGAATGAGGATCTGCCTTACATTTTCAAACCCTAAGAGATGGAAGCATTTCCTCATTTCACCGATGGAATGCAGAGCGCAGAGTCAGTTCAGTTAAGTAGTTGCAAGAACTTACAGTGTGACTAAGACGCAGAGAGCATGCTGTGTCCTACACCTCAGCACAAATACTGCCCACCACTTCCTGATAGAAGACGTGCCTGGTGTCTACGCGATGTCTTTCTTACCATCAGATGGGAAAAATTTTGTCAACGTTATTATATATATAATCTGGATTTGAAGTCATGAGTCGAGGGGCCATTCCGGATCCCATTTGCATCTCTAAATTCAGTTTCCAAACAAGACAGCAGAATATGGTGAAATCTGAAAACTGGGTAAACTGAGCAAAGCCACAGAAGAAGGACGTGTCAGATCTGGGATTTGAATCTAGTTCTGTTGCCCGACTCTGAATCTCATGCCCTGCTCACGTCATCCTGCTGACTGTCTGGCATTTATAACCTCAGACACAAAGCTTCATTCAACATATACAGGAATGAGGTGCTGTACTCTACTGGCCCTGAGTAGATGCCCGTAATTGTGACCTTTCTGTGCGGCTCCTTCTTTGAACCTGTTCTCCTGCAATCCAGGACAGATCTTTTTGGGATAGATTTCCAGTTACCAGATGGGCAGCTATGGAAAGCCTGTAGCTGGGGAAAGCAGCAGTGTAATAAGTGACATAGGGTTGCATAAAAGCAGACACTTGAGGGCTGTCCCTAGATTTCATTTGTCTAAAGGAATTTCTTTTCCAAATCCTATAAACCACTGCTAAGTAATATTGATCTCATTGGATATCAGCAAAGGTCTCTTCTTTCTTGGTGAATTTGAAAGGCACATAGGCATCATTAAATATTCTAAACTAATGCTTTTTTTTTAACTTTTTATTTTATATTGGAGTATAGCTGATCAACAATGCCATGTCAGTTTTAGGTGTACAGCAAAGTGCCTCAGCCATGCATATACACGTATCCACTCCCTTTCAAATTCCCCTCCCATCTAGGTTGTCACATAATATCGAGTGGAGTTCCCTGTGCTATACAGTAGGTCCTTGTTGGTTATCTATTTTATATATAGTAGTGTGTATATGTCAATCCCAATCTCCCAATTTATCCCTTTCACCTCACCTTTCCCCTTTGGTAACCTGGACATGTCTTTTAAAAGAAGCCTTTACATCTAAAATCCTTAGAATTTCGCTGGACTAAATAAACAATAGTTTTATAGGACAAGCACAGCATTGCTATTTTCCTTCTCTAAATAACCTTGGATTTCGACCTTGTACTTTTTTTTACCCACAATGCACTGCTACAGGAATGAATGATATACAACTTCATCTTGCTTCCTGCAAGTTTTCCCCAAGTATATTTCTGAAGTCATCACACACTCTGGTTCTACCTCTTTGTAGGGTGTATGTGGCATCTGCCACCATTTCTGTGAATCATATAACAAGATACCGGTGAGACTTAGCCTTAGACTTATTAGAATAAAATTTAATACGGCCGCTCTCTTCATTTTCCATGGAAGTCTTACTTGGGTGTCTGGCATTTTGAAATAAGAGAAAGTAATTATCTTGTTATACAACCATACGCTGACAGGTGGGACGGGCACAAGGAAAAGCTCGATTCTGCTTAAAATTCAAATTAACACCCGGGTCAGCTTTGACGTGGTATAGAAACATGCTATTTCTCGTCCATGCAGGATGAGTTCGGGTGTACAGTAGGAATTGCTCTTATCTGATTTCTAGAGAAGAGGCCAGGCTCCGTGATAGCCTATTTGTTTTCTTTCCTTGCATTTTTAAGAGAAGAATAAAAAGAATGTATTCCATTTTAACAAGTTATTGAGAAAGCAGACTTTGTTTACTAGAAAACACTGTTAACCTAGCAACAGATTTACACTGGTTGGTGTTCAAATTTCCAAGCTGCTTTTCAGCCTGAGCAGTGAGGTCTAGCTGTGTGATTGGTCTCCTCGCCAAAGCCTGGGAAATAGTGTATTTCTCAGTTCAAACCCAGAAATGCTGTTCCTGTACTGATTGACGTTGTGACAAACTGAAGGTAAAAGTATCGGGGTCACGCGGATGACGTTTCCGTTACGGAGGGACAGAATACCATCCTTTGCTTATTAGCAGGTGACTTGGAATTGGCGAACCGTTGGCGCTTGGACAAGTAAGCACACAGGCCTCACACTTGTGATCTTCAGAGTTATGCCAGGCTAATTTTCTTTCGTTTCTTCAGTGGTTCGATATAAATGTTTTACTCTTACATGGAAACGTTAGAGAAAAAGTGAATTTACACCAGCTTATATTTGAAACAGAGAAAAAAGTAGGTCACAGCTCGTACCAGATATTTCATTATTATCATTAATATTGTTTGTGGCTTATGAAATGTTATATTATTCATTTGCTATTCATGATAAGTCTGTGATGGGGGGGGAATACAGCCTTCATTATCTTCATGTTACAGATGAATAAATTAAACCACAGTTTGATTGGTCTAAGGTCACAGACCCTCCTCTGGTTTTCAGATTCCCTTTTCTTTTTTTCCCAGATTTTCTTATTTAAAACATAGGACTTGAAAATCTATAACATTGAATTTTATAGATTTTTTTTTTTTAGCTAACACTCTGCTTTATGGTATGTATTTATTTTATTTTAATTCAAATTACAATTGGCTTATCACAGAAATTTGAGTTATGGCGAGGCCCCTTAGATTGCTATCATTTTTTAAAAATCTCCTAGTGAAAAATTTAAACAATAACAGAGACAAGAAGAAGACAGGAAGAGGGTTTGATGAAGTTTGAATGTCAGGAGTGAGATGAGCCTATAGTGTGTCTGTGTCAAGAAGGGTACACAGTCTAGCACTGTGGGGAGCAAAATTTGCGCTTTGTTTTACTCTTACAAATAGGTGACAATGGCAGTCTCATTTTTTTATTCATCAAGATATAAAGTTGAGGTAGAATGAGATGATAGAGACAGCAAAGTTTCCCTTCAAAGGGGCAGTGGTTTTCCAAACTCTGTGTACACATAGGTGATTACATTCATTAGTACATTTAAAATTAATACCTTTTAAATGAAGTACATAAAATCGACTTTAGAAGTCTATATCTGAAAATATGAATTTGCCAAGAGTAAACAAAATGAGCTCTCCCAGAAGCCGATGTTTGGAACACAATTACAAATGCCTTTGTAGATTTTGCAAACCATGTTCTACCATCATTTAAAAATAACAACTTGCAAGGGCTGATAAATAAAGACATAAAAGGCATTTTGACATTTAATACAAAAATGGAATTTTGATGAACCGGGTAAAAATGCATCACAGACATATGGATTACATAGTTCTTATAGTGCCTGAGTTTTAAAATTGAGGCAGTGAAAAATCTGGCAAAATATTTTTGGGGAAATTGCTATACATACTATATTTAAAAAGTGGTGAAGATGAACTCCAGACTGCTATGATTGCTCATGACATTGAATTTGATAACTTTTGCTTTGCGTATAAGAAATTCTTGAGAAATAGCTGAATCTGTCTGTGTGTTGTGGAAGTGAGTTTTAGGAGACAGTGTATACCAATTCATTTGATCACAGAGTCAATCAGCACTCATTACCAGGTACTTGATGAATGCCTGGCTGTGTACAAGGCACTGAGATGACTTCTCAGATGGCTAATGTGAACTGTGGACTCTACTCTCATGGGAGGGTAGGTACACAGTGGTAGGAAGGGGCTTGCAAATTCCTGGGTATTCCAAGTACTTTGGGATACACAAAAGAGACTATTTACAGAGTTTATTTACTATATGTCAGTCACTGTGCTTACCACTGTGTATTCATTGTCATATTGAATTTTTACATCTCCATAAATATAGGAATATTATTATTCCCTCTTGACGGATACGGAAACTGATGTTACAACAGAACACATCAAAATGAAAAGATGCAGTGCTCTATCAAGTGGCTGTAGTAGTTGGCTACTGTAGTCGGCTATGTGAGTGTCTCCCAGTGACTCACACCTTCTATATTCACAACATGTGTAGTTACTATCCTCCCCCAAATCTGGACTGGCCAGATGGTTCCAGTTCCAGACTTAAGCAGGCCTGGCAGCTGCCACTTTCATGGGCTTAAAAGCCTTGAGTCACCAATAAAAAAAAGTCTAGTTACCCTGCTGGAGAGACCCTGTGCTGAGCCTGTGAAGAGAGACACATGGGAAGGGAGAGGCCCTGTGACTGCAGGGAGAACGAGACAGAGAGAGAGCGAGATGGGGAGACTGAGATATACAGCTAGTTCATCACCCCAGCTGAGGCCAGTCCATAGCCAACAAGCCAGCTGAATGCATCCGCATGAGTGACTGGTAGTAGGAGCAACAGAAGAACGGTCCAGCTGAGCCCAGCCAGATTATAGAGTTGTGAGGATATAACAGTGCTTGTTTTTAGTCATGGAATTTTGAGTGGTTAGTTACACAGCAAAAGCAGAAGCTGTGCTTCGCTGCACAGCGAAGCAGCGGCTGAGCAGGATTTGAACCCAGGTCTGTCTGACTTTAATGTATATTTTTTCTCACTGTTTGCTCATGAGTTGGTGGGGATAGGGGAGAGGAAGGAATCCAGTGATATTTGAGCATCTCTCAGAATGGTTCTGCATCTGACACTCCTGTATTGTGGAAAAGGATAAAAAGTTAGAAGACCTTTTAATTGTATTTTAGAGAAAAAGAGAAACATACCAGTAGTACAGGACCCACCTCTAGGGCCATTTTGCTGTGTGTACCTCTTAGTGCGTGTATCAGAAAGAACATGTGCAGATGGCCAAAAATTCTCATTCCTGCTACTCTTCCTGGGCAAAAGCCATGTAAATGTTTGAGAATTATCAAACTAATAACAGATGCTAATGAATTCCTTTCTTTCACTTGGGAGTTTATAAAGTGAACATGGACAGGAGCTTTAAAAAGTACACAGGTGTAACACACACATATACACACAGGGGATGTTACAAACGGTGACATAAAACAAATGGTGATCAAAAGATATGAAACAGGGGCAGCATGCAGCGGGTCAGGGAGAGTTGAGGGTCCCCGGCTGGTCACACAGGGGAGCACTTGAAAGGATTATTTTCTGGCAAGTCCGCGTTTGAAGTGATGTCATCTTTTTGATTCTCTCAACTCAATTGCTTCTCTGAAGCTCATTCTTTCCATTCTGATGAGCAGCAAAAATGTTATGTCAAAGGTTAATGCTTGAATTGAGGCTGAAAGGAAGAGGGTTGTGGGTGGGCACATGTGCTTGCGTCACACACACACGTGAGAGGTAGACAGAGAACCACAAATGACTAAAAGTTCTGAAAAGTATGATATAAAGGAAAATAGCTGTCTTCCATCCCTGATGAATAGCTCCCAAGGTCGCCTGGACCGGCACAGGGCATACCAAACGAGGGTACGGCTACTGGCTGTTTCCCTCGGAAGCTTGTGATGGTAAAGAGTACCATCAGCCCTTGCGGTCTACACGGCCAAGGTCCTGCTTTGCCAAAATAGCCATTACTAGATCTATTCTTAGCATTACCATGATACGTTAGTGTTGTTTTTGCTGTTTCTCCAGTCCTCCTTTGGAGGTGATCTTGAGTAGATTACCTGGGCATCCTGTGTATATAGTACAATCACAGTAGTTTAGATTCTCTTTGTAATCAAGTACACATTTCCAGGTGTTTGGGGTTCTTTTTGTTCGTTTGTTTTTATAAAGCTGCATTGGCCGTTTGGGGCTGGATGGTAGTTCAGCTTACTTGTGTGCTAACACAATCTGCATGTTTTAAAAGCACACTCTCCCTTTCTTCTTCTCCACCCATCCACCTCCTTGAAGGTAGTAGAATGTGGTGGGTTTTCTCCGAGGTGTTTCAAGGTGTGGCATCCTACATGGCCTCTTCGTGCCAGCCCGGGGATGAGAGGGTAGGAAGCAGCTTTCCTCCTGGCATTCTTCCAGAAGCAGGGCAGAGGGGACCGTGCTGCTTTGTGCGGCCTGTCTTTTCATGCCGCCCCATGACATGGTGAGCCAGAAGCTTCCTGCATCATGAGCGATCCCAGGCTACTCACCGTAGCCCTGTGGGGAGTGGTGGCAGCCTCCAGCTGCCAGACTAAACTAGACTGAGCAGATGAAACAGGTTCTGAGGAGCCTCCCGTGTTCACTGATGGAAATTTGAATATACATACGTCTTCACACTAGTGGTCAGTCCTCTTCCGCCTCCAGGTTCTTCAACTTATATATGAATCTTTGAACAGAGATCTAGGAAACAGCACTTGGAAATAAATCCCTCCTGTTCTCTGAACATTTGTTTTAGGACTGGAGTTTCTGGGTGGGGAAAGGTAAGGGGTGAACGATTTATCTGTTTATTTGTTGAATCCCTGTGTCCTCCAGGGGAGCAGCGGTTCTGGCTTCCCGGTGCCTGACAGGCTGCCTTAGGGCACAAGAGGCTACCTTAGGGTGACCTCCTGCATGGGGTCACCACTGCCACGCTATTAGTTGAGCACCAGGAACGCTGGCATTGGGCATCTTGCCGGTTTTACAGAGGAAGTATCAAGGGTTAATGTGCCCAAGAGCAAGCCAGTCTCACTGCTAGCTAAGGGAGCCCTCATGGAAATTGTACAATTCAGTTTTCTAGCAATTTCAGCTGACAGTTAGACGTGTTTACATGGTCAAAGCCCTTTTTTTTACTGAGACATTCTATGTGAGCATTTGCTTCTGAGAAAAGTTGAAAATTTTAGAAAATTGCAGGGCCACTAATGGTTTGAGAAATGACCTCTTAGCCATGTGTTTAAATTATGGTAGGGGACGAGTGAGCATTTTTATAAGTAACATTTTATTTCATTTGTGTAACGAAGCTCATACAGTAATCAGTATTAAATATGTGATGCTATGCTGAGACCAAGTACACATAGGGATATGCTGCTAATACTAATAAAAACACCCAAGAATTTTCCTCTTCAGGAAACATTACAAATATTTGTTTATTAATCCCCTGTGTCGGAGCTGACATTAGAACTCAAGCTCTCACCTGCCAGTGGACTCACTTTATCCAATGATGATAGCAGAGCTCGTGGAAATAGAAGTGTATGAATATAGTGTAGAGTTTTTTTAAATGGCAGAGAGAGTTGATGTGATTTTTAAGGACTTGAAATTGATTTTTCTTGACCAAGACCTACTAGAATGAACTTTCCTGGTGCTTTCCATATTGTCATTTTCTGTTTGAAGGTATAGCCTTGTACTGGGCTGTTATTAGTATATAAACATAATGCCTTGTGCCTTTATATTTTTCCTTTTCCTCATTTCTCAGCATATAACTGTAGTCCTTTCAAAGTCATTAAAGGGCAAAACCCATACAACTGGTGCTTTAATATCAGCCTCCTCAAGGTTTATAATTTTTGTATACATTGTAAAATGCTTATCACCTGCATTATATTATTTGATATTCACAACTGCCCTTTGAAGTTGACAGACAGATATTTTTATTCCTATCTTAGAAATAGTTAACAGACTCAACACGCTTGAGAGATCCTCAAGGGCCACAGAGCGAGTAAGCTTGAAATAAATAGAGTAAGTGCTTGAACCCAGATCTCATGACTCCAAAGGCAGAATCCACTGACGATTTGGAGCAATAATGGCACATTTTAAAAGAAAACCCTAAATACTGAATATAATATTCTATATACTTTCCTTTGGTCTGAGTACAAAAATATAAATGTGAAGGGTGCATATGTAAACACTGTACCAGTATTTTAATGGACATACCTTATGATTTTTAATAATTATTAAAGAAGATATGGTACATATATACAGTGGAATATTACTCAGCCATAAAAAAGAATGAAGTAATGCCATTTGCAGTAACATGGATGGACCTAGAGATTATCATACTAAGTGAAATAAGCCAGACAGAGAAAAACAAATATCATATGAGGTCACTTATATGTGGAATCTAAAAAAAAAAAAAAAGATACAAATGAACTTATTTCCAAAACAGAAAGAGACTCACAGGTATTAAAAACAAACTTATGGGGCTTCCCTGGTGGCGCAGTGGTTGAGAGTCCGCCTGCCGATGCAGGGGACGCGGGTTCGTGCCCCGATCTAGGAAGATCCCACATGCCGCGGAGCGGCTGGGCCCGTGAGCCATGGCCACTGAGCCTGCGCGTCCGGAGCCTGTGCTCCGCTATGGGAGAGGCCACAACAGTGAGAGGCCTGCGTACCACAAAAAAAAAACAAAAAAAACAAACTTACGGTTACCAAAGGGGAAAGGGGGGGAGGGATAAATTAGGAGGTTGGCATTAACAGATACACACTACTATATATAAAATAGATAAACAAGGACCTACTATATAGCACAGGGATAATACTCAGTATTATCTTATTATATTATTATTATTATATTATTATATTATATATATTATATAATATTATATTATTATATATATATAATATAATATTATAATATAATATAATATTATATATATATATTATATATATATAATATAATATTATATTATAATATAATATTATAATATAATATTATATTATATATATTATATAATTATATTATTATAAAATACTCAGTATTTTTTAATAACCTATAAGGGAAAAGAATCTGAAAATTATATATATATATATATATGTATATATATACATAGGTATGTACACATAACTGAATCACTGTGCTGTACACCTGAAACTAACATGACATTGTAAATCAACTATACTTCAACTTAAAAAAGTTATTGTAGTGTCATCAACAGTAGAGAATTGAACATGTAGTAGGTGCTTATTTAATAGAATGTTATTATATATTATTTACCAGGATGAATATAATTACAGTGATATTTGGGAGAGACAGACGTCAAAGAGGTTGACTTGAATAAAGATATGTGTGTATCCTCCATGTATTTTTAAAATGTAAACATGTGCAGAACAGCATAGGCCTTGAACTTGTGTAGGCCTAGGTTTGCATCCCACTTCTGCCACATATAAATGTAAGACTTTGGGTCTATGAATATACTTTTTCCATGTTTTTTTTTTTTTCCCAACTGTAAAACGATGACACAAAACTTACTAGGTAAGATGATTTATATTGGTTAATGAATGCTAAATAAAGTGCACTGTCCATAAAAAATAATTCAATAACTGGTTATTACTAATAAATAAAAGCAACCGATGTATAGAGCTACCATTTGTGACAAGGGATATAGTCAAGGGTGCCTCGGTACCTGCTTCTTAATGTGGACATGCCTCCAGTCTCACAATTTTCTTAGCAAATATCTTTGTAATTTATCTTTTTTTCAGGGCTCCATTCTTATAAATATGTGTATGTGAGTTTTTAATAAAGTTAGAATCCTGTTGAGGAGTGCCTCACTTCACACATTTGGGTTTGCTCCAGGTCAAATAGAGCCTCTGTGCAGTCAGTGATGTATAATACACCTCACCATAACAAGGAAAGCATTGTCTGCCCTGTTTCCTGACATCAGGAGTAGAATAGTGTTCTGTCAAACTTATTCAGTGATGTCCTATTTATTAGAAATGCCAGATTTTCATCCTCTGTCCAGTCCTGTGATTTGTGCTGAATGAATGTGAATTGCTTTTGTAAGGTCAAGGCCTTTGTGACAAGACAGTGAAAGTTTTTCAAGGAAGGTGGTGATGATGGATTTTTCTTTAATTCATTGGAGTGCTTATAATAAAACTAATGAATGGAAAGCCTGAACATTTTCAGTTCGTTGCATATAGTAAAATCCTAAAAATAATTAGTGGCTGAGATGGTATGTAGTTATTTTAAAATACTGTTTCTGGTTTGTAAAGATCTTGGTTTAGTTTGCTTTGGAATCAAGCCATTTGGGAGAGAGAGAAAAACCTACAATGGGTGTGTGTGTGTGTGTTTCAGACAGCTTTTCTTTTTAATTTAAATTTTTGAATTTTATTTTATTTATATTTTTATACAGCAAGTTCTTATTAGTTATCCATTTTATACATATTAGTGTATATATGTCAATCCCAATCTGTCAATTTATCACACCGCCCCCCGCCCCCCCCCCCCCACTTTACCCCCTTGGTGTCCATATGTTTGTTTTCTACATCTGTGTCTCTATTTCTGCCCTGCAAACCGGTTCATCTGTACCATTTTTCTAGGTTCCACATATATGCGTTAATATATGATATTTGTTTTTCTCTTTCTGACTTACTTCACTCTGTAGGACAGTCTCTAGATCCATCCACGTCTCTACAAATGACCCAATTTCGTTCCTTTTTATGGCTGAGTAATATTCCATTGTATATATGTACCACATCTTCTTTATCCATTCGTCCATTGATGGGCATTTAGGTTGCTTCCATGACCTGGCTACTGTAAATAGTGCTGCAATGAACATTGGGGTGCATGTGTCTTTTTGAACTATGGTTTTCTCTGGGTATATGCCCAGTAGTGGGATTGTTGGGTCATATGGTAATTCTATTTTTAGTTTTTTAAGGAACCTCCATACTGTTCTCCATAGTGGCTATATCAATTTACATTCCCACCAACAGTGCAAGAGGGTTCCCTTTTCTCCACACTCTCTCCAGCATTGGTTGTTTGTACATTTTCCGATGATGCCTATTCTAACTGGTGTGAGGTGATACCTCATTGTAGTTTTGATTTGCATTTCTCTAATAATTAGTGATGTTGAGCAGCTTTTCATGTGCTTCTTGGCCATCTGTATGTCTTCTTTGGAGAGATGTCTATTTAGGTCTTCTGCCCATTTTTTGACTGGGTTGTTTGTTTTTTTAATATTGAACTGCATGAGCTGTTTATATATTTTGGAGCTTAATCCTTTGTCCATTGATTCGTTTGCAAATATTTTCCCCCATTCTGAGGGTTGTCTTTTCGTCTTGTTTGTAGTTTCCTTTGCTGTGCAAAAGCAAAATATTAAGTTTCATTAGGTCCCATGTGTTTATTTTTGTTTTTTTTCCCATTACTCTAGGAGGTGGATCAAAAAAGATCTTGCTGTGATTTATGTCAAAGAGTGTTCTTCCTATGTTTTCCTCTAAGAGTTTTTTAGTGTCCGGTCTTATATTTAGGTCTCTAATCCATTTTGAGGTTTTTTTGTGTGTGTATGGTGTTAGGGAGTGTTCTAATTTCATTGTTTTACATGTAGCTGTCCAGTTTTCCCAGCACCACTTATTGAAGAGACTGTCTTTTCTCCATTGTATATCCTTGCCTCCTTTGTCATAGATTAGTGGACCATAGGTGCATGGGTTTATCTCTGGGCTTTCTATCCTGTTCCATTGATCTGTATTTCTGTTTTTGTGCCAGTACCATATTGTCTTGATTACTGTAGCTTTGTAGTATAGTCTGAAGTCAGGGAGTCTGATTCCTCCAGCTGTTTTTTTCCCTCAAGACTGCTTTGGCTATTCGGGGTCTTTTGTGTCTCCATACAAATTTTAAGATTTTTTATTCTAGTTCTGTAAAAAAGGCCATTGGTAATTTGATAGGGATTGTACTGAATCTGTAGATTGCTTTGGGTAGTATAGTCATTTTCACAATATTGATTCGTCCAATCCAAGAACATGGTATATCTCTCCATCTTTTGCTATCATCTTTAATTTCTTTCATCAGTGTCTTATAGTTTTCTGCATACAGGTCTTTTGTCTCCCTAGGTAGGTTTATTCCTAGGTATTTTATTCTTTTTGTTGCAATGGTAAATGAGAGTGCTTCCTTAATTTCTCTTTCAGATTTTTCATCATTAGTGTATAGGAATGCAAGAGATTTCTGTGCATTAGTTTTGTATCCTGCAACTTTACCAGATTCATTGATTAGCTCTAGTAGTTTTCTGGTGGCATCTTTAGGATTCTCTATGTGTAGTATCATGTCATCTACAAACAGTGACAGTTTTACTTCTTCTTTTCCAATGTCTATTCCTTTTATTTCTTTTTCTTCTCTGATTCCCATGGCTAGGACTTCCAAAATTATGTTGAATAATAGTGGTGAGAGTGGACATCCTTGTCTTCTTCCTGATCTTAGGGGAAGCAGTTTCAGTTTTTCACCATTGAGAATGATGTTGGCTCTGTGTTTGTTATATATGGCCTTTATTATGTTGAGATAGGTTCCCTCTATGCCTACTTTCTGGAGGGTTTTTATCATAAATGGGTATTGAGTTTTGTCGAAAGCTTTTTCTGCATCTATTGAGATGATCATAGGTTCTTCTCCTTCAGTTTGTTAATATGGTTTATCACATTGATTGATTTGAATATATTGAAGAATCCTTGCATCCCTGGGATAAACCCCACTTGATCATGGTGTATGATCCTTTTAATGTGCTGTTGGATGCTGTTTGCTAGTATTTTGTTGAGGATTTTTGCATCTATGTTCATCAGTGATATTGGCCTGTAGTTTTCTTTCTTTGTGACATCCTTGTCTGGTTTTGGTATCAGGGTGATGGTGGCCTCGTAGAATGAGTTGGGCAGTGTTCCTCCCTCTGCTATATTTTGGAAGAGTTTGAGAAGGCTGGGTGTTAGCTCTTCTTTAAATGTTTGATAGAATTCACCTGTGAAGCCATCTGGTCCTGGACTTTTGTTTTTTGGAAGATTTTTTTTTTTGGAAGATTTTTAATCACAGTTTCAATTTCATTACTTGTGATTTGTCTGTTCATATTTTCTATTTCCTCCTGGTTCAGTCTTGGAAAAATTCTTTCTAAGAATTTGTCCATTTCTTCCAGGTTGTCCATTTTATTGCACTTGTTTTAGAGATGATGAGCCTAAGGCTGTGCAAAGTCAAAGGATTGGGTCTAATTTTCCTTATCTGTAACGTGATCCAGTTGAAAGTTTCTGAAAATTTCTACCCATGTACTGCAAAAGCAGAGGTCAAGAAACATGTCGGTGTGATTTTCCAGTGTCTTAGTCAATTTGGGCTGCTGTCACAGAATACCATAGACTGGGTAGCTTAAAAAACACTTATTGATCACATTTACTTATTTAAAGAAAGTTAATTTAGTAAATTTAGTTATTTATGGAGGCTGGGGAGTCCAAGATCAAGGCACTGATGGATTTGATGTCTGATGAAGGCCCACTTCCTAATTTATAGATGAACATCCTCTCTCTGTGTTCTCTCATATTGGAAAGGGGTGAGAGACCTCAACGTGTTCTCTTTTATAAGGACACTAATCCCATTCCTGAGGGCTCCACCCCCATGACCTAATTACCTCCCAAAGGCCCCACCTCTGAATACCATTACATTAGGGGTTAAGCTTTCAACATACGAATTTGTGGGGGACACAAATATTCATTACATAACAGCAGAGGTCTAGCCTGAAATGGCCAGTAGCAACCAAAACTTTTTTTTTTTTAAGTCTTTGGCTTATCTTTACTGTGTGTGTGAAATTTGCATTTTGCTCCATAATATATGCTTTAATATAAAAACTTGTTCCCCAAACCCAGATCAGAGTAATATCTATGCTACAGGGATGCCATGGTCTTTTCTGGGGAGAGTTCTGTGGCACACTGCCTTGCACTGGGGGTACCCAATCAGATCAGGTAAATCCCCAATCCTTCCAGTTTCAACTACTCTATGTTAGACTTAATAATCTCATGTTTAGCCAAAGGTTTTACAGTCTGTTTTTCTTTCGCTCTCTCTCTCTCTCTCTTTTTTTTTTTGTCTATCTAATTTGTTACCTACTATTTTATTACAAAAATGATTTGAGGGGATTCTCTTAAGGACATACAATAAAATATGAAAACGTCTGAAAGAGTGAAAGAAAAACCAGGCTGTCCTAGCAAGATTGAATTGGAATGTGTGTTGGGGAGAGATGCCTATGTTATGGTCCTGCAGATTTTCTAGAAATAGACAGTTGATTTAGCTCTCAGCTTCCTCCCAGCCCAGATGCTCTCAGCCTGAAGTTTTGCCTTGTCTGTATAACCCACACTTAGGAGAAGCCCAGGTTATCCTAGCCCTGAAGCCTGATGGAAATGTCTCCTTTGGGTCCACATAAGGTGGACGCACTTCCACCTTGTTGATTGCCAACCATCCTGATTAACACTGTCATGGCAAACCTCACCTGGAAAAAGCAGGAGGAGACAAAACCAAAATACAGTGTGACCGAGGCAGGCCTCAACCCAGGTTTTCTGCCTGCAAGTCAACTGTGATTTCTGACGAGGATGGATTACACTCTTGTTTCTTTTCCATCCAAATTGCATTTTGTATAGCGCTGAGAGAAATGTATAATAATATTTACAGTGTAGTGTTTTTCTCGTTAGGAAAGAAAATGAATCAGTTGACATTTTAATGGTGAGCCTTTTTTTTTTTTGCGGTACGTGGGGCTCTCACTGTTGTGGCCTCTCCCTTCGTGGAGCACAGGCTCCGGACGCACAGGCTCAGCGGCCATGGCTCACGGGCCCAGCCGCTCTGCGGCGTGTGGGATCTTCCTGGACCGGGGCACGAACCCGTGTCCCCTGCATCGGCAGGCGGACTCTCAACCACTGTGCCACCAGGAAAGGCCATTGGTGAGCCTTTTAAATAGCAATCCTCATGACTTATTATTCTCCTTGGGATTTTATTCACAGTCTTAAAGTCTTAATAAAAATATAGGTAAAAAAAACGAGGAGCTGGTTTCTGCCTGTGGAACAAATTTTAACATGAGAGAAGGAGGATAGATGTACACAGGAGACTCAGAAAGGGTGCTCTTGTTTCCTTGTGCCTTCCTTCATGAGATGGATGTGAATGAGAGCCAGGGAGAACAAGAAATATATCAACCGGCATGGTTCTAATCACATACTTATTTGAAACTTCTGATTCCAGGAGGTTTCAGATTATGCACTGTTTAAAAAGATGCATTTCCAAAGCTTATAAACGTCTGGTTTATTCTGGTTTGTGTACATAGTAGGGAAGCCCATGCGATCCCAAGTGTTTGAGCTGTCCCAGTGCAAAGGGGGTCTTCTCCTGGGGTGGGCGTACGGGGATTACTGGTCCTTGGCGATGCAGGGTTGCCAACAGTAGTGATAAAAAATGAGTCTGGACTGCTCGCGCCATACTTGCTCATTTTGAAAGAGACTTATAAATGGCTGCGAAGCCCCCACTGTTTCTTTATGGCCCTTGCCTGGTTCCAGACGTTTGATCACCAATGCAGCATTTCCCCAATGCTGTGCAGGTTGATAAAACAGTTGCTGAGCCAGAATCCCTAAAGAAATTATTAATTATCTGGTTAATGGGCATCGGGTTGGGGGAGTGCGAGATTAATCACCAGTCGTGAGATGAGTTGCTGAAGTGGATTTTGGTTTTTCGTCTCCTGTCACTCGGTAATGGCTTTTCCTTCTTTCACCATCAGGTGAACAGGTGCAGAGATGCTGTATTTTCATTTTCCCAGAGTCAGTAACAGCCGGTGGCTAGGTGAGGCCTTTTCCTCAGTCCTGCTGTATGAGCAGTTTACAACATGGAGTATTACCTACTCAGAATGTTCCAGCTCTCAGAGTCCCTCCCAGTGTGACAGGTCCCACATCAACTTTTTCAGTGTTCCTCAGGGGTGCACGTGGACACACACATCCCCCCAAAAATACGTACTTTCACATAGACACATGCACACGCGTATGCAGACAGTTACAGGTGCACAAGAAACATTTGGGGATATTTCCAGATACAGTGCATGAACCTGTGCTTGACTCTTTATCTCATTTCTTTGGGAAAACATTCCTTATCTCTAAATGTAAAAAAAAAAAAAAAAAAGGAAACACTATACGTAGCTACTTCTTCCAGAGAGGAAGAGAAGTCCCCCCACGAGTCATTTGGTAGCGGGTGATATAACAGAGATATGGCAAGAATTCTCTGGATCTTTCCTTCCCTTTCTCTCTTCTGGGTACTGGTCCCCTATCCTAGGAAGTTACCTTCATTCAGGTCCATCACCCATGGGTAATATCACCTCTTCATTTTGAGAAGCATCATTCTGGCATTTGAATCTTTTGTTTCCAGGATGTTAATGTATCTTGGAATTTGTGAAGTTGTTGAGGAAGGTTGGCTAGTATCATGGGTTGTAGAAGGCGGTGCGCATCCTCAGAGCTGGTTACAGGAGAAATTTACTATTCAGTTAAGGCCGTACTTCCCAACCCACTGCGCAGTGACAGAGGTCCAAGTAGACCATGGATGCTGGAGGTTTCTGTGTATTGAGTGAGCCCATGTCAAATTTGGCCTCTCTCTCTCTCTTCATTTCACCTTAGACTGGAGGCTGAGCCTTCTCCAGAGAATATTCTGTTGCTTCACAATGATGCTACGGATATAAAACTATTAGCAGCACTGTTGATTTCAGTTTACTGTGTTTATTCCAGAGTTTGACAGTTTTTCTCTTTCAGGCTGAATAAATAAAATGGAATGGGGGAGCGTATATACTGGGAAAGCAGGGAGAGGTAGCCTGTTGAAACTAGTAAGAGCCTGAAGTGTAAAATGTTTGAAAGTATGATGTTTTATTACTCTCTAGTACATACTGTGCTGCTTCTCAGTTGTTTCTAAGTAGACGTCTTTCAGAATCTCTTAAAACAAATATATTAGATATTTTTAAGCTAATTTTCCTTTAATAAATGTGTGTTTGCTGACAGCCCCAGATGCTAGGGCTACAGTGGTGATAAGACAAAGTCCAAGTGTTCACTGACCTTCAAGTCTAGTGGAGTGTTCCATTGTTAAGTAAATATACAAAGAAAACTGTGTAGAATTCAGATGGTGATAAGTGTTAGGAAGAAAATAAAATGAAGGTATGATGGAGAATGACTAGACAGTCAGAGAAGGCTTGAACTTTAAGGGATAATCTTTGGTCCAAGAGCATAGTAATGAGAAGAAACCCATCCTATAAGGATTTGATGGCAGAATATTCCTGGCAGACAGATCAGCAAGCACAGGTACAGCCTCTATGGAGAACAGTATGGGGTTGTTTAAAAAACTAAGAACACAGCTACCATATAATCTAGCAGTCCCACTGCTAAGCATATATCCAGAGAAAACCATAATTCGAAAACATACATGCAACCCCAATGTTCATTGCAGCACTATTCACAATAGCCAAGACATGAAAGCACCCTAAATGTACATCAACAGATGAATGGAAAGAAGATGTGGTACATATATACAATGGAATATTACTCAGCCATAAAAAAGAATGAAATAATACCATTTGCAGCAACATGGATGGGCCTAGAGATTATCATACTAAGTGAATGAAGTCAGACAGAGAAAGGTAAATATCATATGATATCACTTATATGTGGAATCTACAAAATGATACAAATGAACTTATTTACAAAACAGAAACAGACTCACAGACTTCAAAAGCAAACTTATGGTTTCCCAAAGGGGAAAGGTGGTGGGGAGGGATAAACTAGGAGTTTGGAATTCACATATACACACTACTATATATGAAACAGATAATCAACAAGGACTTACTGTATAGCACGGGGAACTCTACTCAATATTCTGTAATAACCTATATGGGTAAAGAATCTGAAAAAGAATAGATATATGTATAACTGAATCACTTTGCTGTACACCTGAAACTAACACAATATTGTAAATGAACTATCCTCCAATATAAAATAAAAATTAAAAACAAAAAAAAGAGCAAGGGCCTTCAGGTGGGCATGAACTGGGCTGGCTCAAGGAACAGAAAAAAGACTGAAGCAGCCAGAGCCTAGTGAGCGAAGAACCTGGCCTTGATGTTGAGGGTGAGTGAGACCATGACATTGAACCCTGGGGCCCCCGTGAAAAGCCCACAGTTCATCCCTTGTGTGATGGACCGCCTGTTTGTATACAATATGTTGAAACCTCTAAAGTTCATTTAAGTACACTCCCTGCAATATCCCTTGCATCTTTAATTTGTTTGACTAATCTTTCTTTATGCATGGTATGAAGAAAAAAATCAGCGTATATTGGATTTTCATGAGAATTCTGAAATGATTCCAGTTTGAGTGACATAAAATGTCATTTTGTGCAGGATGGCATTGAAATGGATGTCACAGACACTTATCTGTGCCGAGCCCTTAATCTCATTTGGGGTGAGGAATTTTCCTTGAGCAGTTCAGAAGAGGGTGGCTTTCTGTTACATGTATTCTCTTTATATCTCCGCTCAGTGCTAAGATCCCAGAAACTGCTTAGAGTCCCAGAATGTCTGCCTTGTCATAAACTTCCAGGCAGTGGCTGGGCTTTGCAGCCACATCAAATGCAGATGGCCCATTTGTGTTTCTAAAATCTAAGCCTGCCTAGTAGTCAAGGAGCTGCTGGGGGTTGTTGGCATTAAACCATCTTCTGGGCTTCTTGTAGAGCGTAGCATCTCTGGTGTTTGGGTAACTCCTTCTCTTAGGGGTTCCTGAGCTCACTCTGATAAGTAAAGCCAAGTTTGCTTTGTTAAGCTCAGCAGTTCCCAGCAGTAGAGATAAGAAAGAGAAAAAACATAAGTATCTTTGGGAGAAAAGAAGCTGATTCTGTTTATAACAGGCACTAAGTACACTTGTTTAATGACTTAGTTTAATTTTTTGCAGTCTCACACTACATTTAACAGAATATCTGGAGTATCCCATAAACTTTGAAGTTGAACAAAGGGTTTGACGTAGCTTCTTGTCTCTGGTAGAACCATTTTATCTGTAGGTAGCAGGCTTTGAGTTGTTTTAGGAATGGAAGTTGCAAAATGTCATCCATGAGCAGGGTGGTTGTTGTTTATCTTTTTTAGAGAATTAGG
Source organism: Lagenorhynchus albirostris (assembly GCF_949774975.1). NCBI lineage: Eukaryota > Metazoa > Chordata > Mammalia > Artiodactyla > Delphinidae > Lagenorhynchus > Lagenorhynchus albirostris. Next base: position 15,206,629 of record NC_083096.1, on the reverse strand, counting down.
AAATAAATGTAACTAACTATTAGTGGGGGAGTGATTGTATTCAGTATTTGCAGTAAATACTCTGGAACTCCCAGCCCTCTGTTGAGTTTTCGTAAGTCCCTGTTTCCTCAGTCTTGCCTAGTTTGTGCTAGGTGCTTTGCTGAAATCATCTTTAATACTCACTTCGGGGACTTCCCTGGTGGTGCAGTGGTTAAGAATCCGCCTGCCAATGCAGGGCACACAGGTTCAAGCCCTGGTCCAGGAAGATCCCACATGCCGCAGAGCAGCTAAGCCCGTGCACCACAACTACTGAGCCTGCACTCTAGATCCCGCGAGCCAGAACTACTGAGCCCACGTGCCACAACTACCAAAGCCCGCGCGCCTAGAGACCATGCTCCACAACAAGAGAAGCCACTGCGATGAGAAGCCCGCGCACCACAACAGAGTAGCCCCTGCTCGCCACAACTAGAGAAAGCCCACATGCAGCAATGAAGACCCAACGCAGCCAAAAATAAATAAATAAATATTAAATTTTAAAAAACTGCTCACTTCGACCCCGCAAAGCAAGCACAATTACTATCCTTGTTTTGCAGGTGAGAAAACGGAGCCATCAAGAGGTTCAGTAAACGCCTAGGCAGGGAGCTGAGGCCAGCCTCTGCACCAGACCCTCTGCTTCCTTCCCGTGTGCTCTGGGCTTTGGAACACCCTTTCTGAAGTAAACATTCAAGTGTCCAAGCAAGAATTTAATTGCATCCTGTGTAGAGTTACCTCTCGTCTTGTTAATAAAATAATGATTAGTACCTGGGAGGATGCATCTGAGTATGGAAGATGGTAGGGGTCGATGGCATGTAAGTGGCATTTAATTTAGCTGGGACATCTACTGTCCTCAGCCCCAAGGCACTTCTCACTCTGTCGGATGGAGTTGACCTGTCCGCATCTCTGGATGTTCCTCTCCATGAGGCTCGGTCTCTCCCCTGAGTATATAGGCCAGCAGGGACCAGCCGTGCAGGGTTCTGCTGCCTGCTGTTGCCTCTCTGAGTCACTTTCACAACCTCTGTGCCTTACAGCTGGGGAATCAGAGCCTAAGCCTACCCTCCAAACCTATAATCTTGTTATTTCCATTCTTTCCTCCACAGCCCCTCCCCCCATGCACATATATATACACACACACACAATTGCACATATACACACGTGCAGCTGGTCACTCTCTCTCTCTCTCTCTCTCTCTCTCTCTCACACACACACACACACACACACACACACACACACAGAGATCTCTTTGCCTAAGTGCCTTTTAGCTTAAAAAAGAGATTGACCCTCATGCTAGTTAAGTCATAGTCTTTCAAAAAAAGCACTCCATGAAGAATTACATGCTGTGGACATTTCCTGGAGCAGGGATTTGTCACTGTACAGCATTCTGTAGTACTGACAAGGCACGCTTGGTGACATGGGCCTTGGACACACAATAGACTAAGAGAATGAGTGCACAATTCTAGGTATGTTTTGCCAAGCTCAGAGACACGTGCATACACAGACACACAAATAAGCAGACACACACATACATACAATTATACCCAGAGGATTCCCTTCACATTGGGCTATGGAAGCGACCAGGACACGATGCTCTTCATACAAAGGCTATTCATAAACGCTTGATGAGACAATGACAGCCTTGTACTGTGTGGGCAAGTGGGAAGATGAAAACAGAATGAAGTTGCGTTGGCCGGTGATCACTGTGGACCTCAGGCCAAATGTGATGATAATAGAGAACAGTCACCAAAAAGGCTGGCAGATCCCATGCTGCTGCCCGTGCAGTAATATCTCAGCACGTCCTGGGAGGTGGAATGTCTTGAGTACTGTTTCAGCCAGTAGTATTGTTTTCAGTAGGGGGCCACAAAGCCATTTCAAAAGCTCTCATGTTTTCTTAGCTGCTGAAGTATCGGAAGAGATGGGAACCTTCACCGACTCACCTCTGAGCTCTAGAAGGAGTTCAAAATAGGTCTGGTGTGGAGGTGTGTGTAAGCAGTTGTACTGGAGAAGGCACAGAGCGGACTCACGTTTCTCCCCCTTCTCTCTCCAAGGAGGCAGGAATGATTATCATTATATTCAAGGTCAGAACCACCCTGGACCATGAAACAGGATGCTATCGAGGATGAAGCGATGGTTCAGGAATTAGAAGTTTAGAAAATAGCAGCTGGGAGATAAGCCTTGTGAAGATCATGCTGACAGACTTCAGGTATAGAAACGGTGTTCGTAGGCACCTCGTCCCTGATTGGTTCGTGAGAATTCACATTTCATGGACGCATTCACATTTTAGCAAGAGGAGGGATGACTCAAATTATATACTGAGAAGAATCTCTCGGAACCAAGACATAGTATCCTCTGTGAGGGGAAGTGGAGGAAGGGGGATAAACAGTTCCACGTGGGTGACTCTAGCTTTGCTCGGAGCCTTGCATCAAATCGCAAGGGTTTTCCTAGCTCCAGACGTTCTGGTCTTGCTCCTTCCCCTTTGCACAACAAGGTAGCTGCATTGCTTGGCTCTCCCAGCCCACTCTCACGTGCTCTTTCAATTCCAATCATGTTTTCCTCACACAGACACAAAGTCACGGGATTAAGAAGCAAACCACAGCAGCGGTGACTCCGGGAGGGCTTCTCACCGTCTAGCTTTAGTCTCCTCTGGCGTGACAGCGGGAGCAAGGGAGTGAGAAATTTGGGCTCTCTGCATGAATATTCTGGAAGCATATTTCACTTGGCAGTGTGACACCCTGAGTGCACTTCTAACTTCTGCTGTTTCTCTTCATTGTCATTATCTGAGATTCATGAGAACTGGATATGGTTACATATCCTCGAGTTCTCTCCAGTGTACACTTTGCAATTTAAAGATACAGATAGAGTAAATGTATTGTGATTACCTGTGAGCCCTTAGTGTAACTAAAGGACATCAAGCTGCCATGGTTTAAAATTTTATTACATAACCTACCCTTGGTTCACTCAAAGTGTCAAGGTCCTTATGATTTGGGACCAAGAGATAGAACATGAGGCTAAGTCCTTATGTAAAGGTTTGAAATAACATGGTGTGTATATTAGGATAAAATTTATACACTAGGTCACAGTTCTTTCCCCTCAAACCAGACCGAACTGTTTCAGACCACGCAGTGCAACACACACACACACACACACACACACACACACACACACACACACACACACACACACACACACCACTCATGCACCCACACCCCATATATAATTTTAATTTTGCTCAGTTCTCTTACTGCTGCTGGGAGTTCTGTTCTCATTATTGCTTTACTCTGGGAGCTTTCCAAAATGCCCACAACCTGAACACGAACTTGAGTGGGTGATATCTTCTTTTCTCTTCTTAAAAAACAGTAAACCCAAATAGTTAGAATGTTTTGTTTGTCTTTGGCAAAGCTCTAAGAATTCTAGATTTGTGGTTTGCCAGCCTGGAAGATTTGGTGTATTGTTAGAGGTACCTTAGTTCATCTTTGTGGACTCTCCTCTGTAGCTCCTGACCATTGAGGTTGGTGTTAAGTGCAACTAATACTTACTTACAGGGTATTCTGTGCCTTGTTATGGAAATCTTTTATAACGAAGTTATTAAAGCTCTTGATTCTGAAGGGTAAAAAAACTAATTGGGATTTCTTTAGCAGCTTTATGATACCATAAAGAGAGGACAGAATTGTTCAATTTATAAAAGCAAAGAGGTGAAGGGAAAACCCCTGTCGGGTCTACTGAAATCAGCGATTCTGATATACGAGTCTTAGGCATAAAGCATGACTCTGTCGGGTTTTGACTCTGCATTCAAAGACTTGGCAGGTCCTCCAGCCACCTTCTGGGCTAGTGTGGCTACCAGTACCTGCCAGACTCACCATCTAGATGGGCCGATTGGCTTCTGCTAGTTTTGCCACCTACCTTTTATTTGGGCTTTAGCCAGCCTTTCCCTCTCTTCCTTCAGAAGCACATCAATGTTAGCGTCTCCTGAGTATCTCTGCCAGCTTCTGTATATGCTTTGTGTATATTCCACGGTCAATGCAGGAGGAGAGCCAAGCACCCTGGAAGAGACCATGTACAAAGTCCCTAAAACTTTCATCATGGCTGGTGAGTCCCTTCAGGCGTTTGCACATTGAAGTCAGAGAGGAATGTCAAAAGACAGTGTGTTCCAGTGGAAATTCCAAAATGATCTTCTAGAATTGTGAAGTGTAAACTACGTATCTCTTTTCCGCCTCTTCAGTGGCCCTGAACAGGCAACCCATTGCCTTTGAGCCTGTTCCAGAACCTTCATTTTCAAGGATAAAGTCAGTGGCTGAAGAAGTGGAAATAATAGCATGGACTCATTCCTTTCAAAGCACAGCTCAATAATATGGAAGAACATAAACACTGTCTTAAAATGTAGTGTTTATGAGAGTATTTATTCAAAGAATAAATCGCAAATGTCCCAGAAAGTACTATTAATGATAGTGGTTAAGTACTTATATGAAAAGAAAATCCAGATTATAATTCATGTGTCTTTGGTTCTCAGCCCTGAAACTTTGTTATTATCTATAACGTTTCTTAACTATTCATCACCTAAAAGTGTCCCCAATATTTTTAAGGGAATTAGTAACAGTACAGATAGTACAGATTAGTACAGATAACCAGTCTGCTGTGCCCTCCTACTTCCCCTGAGACCCTTGGAAGTCCTTTCCAGCTCTGTCTGTGACCCGGGACCCTGCCAAAGAGAAGCACGTGCCCTTCTACTTCTGAGGTGCTTGAGTTAATGGGACTGTATCAAGTTAAAGAAGCTAAGGTCGGGGTGGCTTTGTTCAGTGCCAAGCTAAGAAGATATTTTTTCCACCTTAGACAGAAGTAGAGGAGGATGTGTCCTAATGTTCCATAGACATGTCTTCCCATCAAAACAGTAGTTCAGGGCTTCCCTGGTGGCGCAGTGGTTGAGAGTTCGCCTACTGATGCAGGGGACGCGGGTTCGTGCCCCGGTCCGGGAGGATCCCACATGCCGCGGAGCGGCTGGGCCCGTGAGCCATGGCCGCTGAGCCTGAGCGTCCGGAGCCTGTGCTCCACAACGGGAGAGGCCACAACAGTGAGAGGCCCACGTACCGCAAAAAAAAAACCCCAAAAAATAACAAAAACAAAACAGTGGTTCATTTTTTATTTACAAGTTAAGTAGGCTTTGGTGGAATGGCCTAGAAATCTAAGCTCCATCTGTGAATTGGTGTCTATGGGAAAACATCATCATTGAAATTCTAAATAATTATGAAATTCATACACACTTTCAGAGTGTGCAAGTTGTGACTACTTCTTGTTCAAGTCGGGTGACAGTGCACTAACTTCCTGTAGTCCCCTCAGCTTGATTAGTAAGAGGACATGCAATGAGCCCCTCCTCCCACTATCAGATCTTAATAATTCCTTAAGTAACTAAAATGAATGCCAGGTCTCATAAATCGAGTCGGAAAATGAATACCCTGAACTGAGTCACTGAAATTTAAGTTCTGAGGCTTGATTTGACTAGCTTATTTCACCATCTTATTTGGTCTGCAGTTTTCAGGTTTCAGGCTCTGTACTAAAGGACACAGCTTTACTATCTCATTTCGCCTTCATCGTTTGTGAAAAGGTAGTTTTATATTTATGGTGCAGAAGTCTGCCTTTGCCTAGCATGTATATTCATTGTGCAGATGAGGAATGTCTTCTGTGTGACAGGAAATGAGTGAGACACTGCCCAAGGTGGCACCCCTAATAAGTGACAGAATGGGACAGGACTTGGACCCAGCTTTCTCCCTGTCTGCCACGCTGCCCACGTGGGTACCGCGATACCGAGATGCTGACTGCTCTGTCCATAGAGAGGGGAGATCTCACTTTTTAAAATGACTGGGTTCTTCAGAAATTGTTCTCCCCACAAAAGGACATGATTACCACTTTTCCTAAAATTGGAGTGAGACAACTGAGCCCCAGGATGACAGAACAATACCATCCTGTATTTTGGACGAACAAGGTAATTTCACATATTCGAGCCATTTATCGATTCTTCTAATCTCTTGCTCCCCTTTGCTCCCTTGCTAATCACACTTCTGAAGGCTTGTTTATAAGTCATAATTGTGTGCTTTGCAGAGAAAGCCTATATGAATGGGTGGGAAGTCTTTTTGAAATGGCAATGCCATCTAAAAAAAATAATGTGTGCTCTTAACATCATAGAGCCATTTTCGCAGGGTAGTCCACAAACTCCCTGGCAGTGCTAGTTAAAAATGCAGAACCCTATTACTCGGCCATAAAAAAAAAGAATGAAATAATGCCATTTGCAGCAACATGGATGGACCTAGAGATTATCATACTGTGGTAAAGTAGGTCAGACAGAGAAAGACAAATATCATATGGTATCACTTATAGGTGGAATCTAAAATATGATACAAATGAAGATATTTATAAAACAGAAAAAGACACACAGACATAGAAAGCAGACTTATGGTTACCAAAGGAGAAGGGGAGGGAGAGGGGGATAAATTAGGAGTTTGGGATTAACAGATACACACTAATAAATATATATATATATATATATATGTGTGTGTATATATATATATACACACATATATATATATAAAATAGATAAACAACAGGACTTACTGTATAGCACAGGAAACTATATTCAATATCCTGTAGTAACCTATAATGGAAAACAGTCTGGAAAAGAATAGGTATAACTGAATCACTTTGCTGTATAATTGAAACTAACACAATATTGTAAATCAACGCTACTTCAATTAAAAAATGCAGATTCCTGAACTCCTTCCTTGAGGTATTGAATCCACATTTCTCAGGGTGGCGCAGAACTCTGCATTTTAAACACTGCACAGGGTCATCCTGCAGGATGCTGATGTTTAAGAACCAATGATGCCAAAAAAAGTGATCGAAGGCAAAAATGTTCGGGGGCATGGAACGCACTCCTTCTCAGAGAGCTAATTTAGTGGTTTCACTCTGAAGAGCTTTCTTTGTATGGCAAATCCAGAGGGTCCTTCTCATTTGTACATTTCCTTCCCCCCTCATTCATTTCTTCCCAGAGTTACTTTCTTCAGACTTCCACAACGACTGATCAACGAACGAACACATGAAAGACAAACGTAAACTCTTCTCATTTCTTTTCATCCCCTCCACAGCAAAATGCCCATTCATCTTCTCAGATGTTCCAAAATGTGGCGAAAAAGATGGCTCTTGCAACAGATGCAATTCTTTCTAGGTCTCTAGGTAACATTTTAACCTGTGTAATGTTCACTGCACAGCATCTTAAGTAATACTCCAGGAAATACACTGCTGCTTGTTAAAAAAGATAGGACCCCAGAGATGTCTTTAAACATGTCTATAAAGTGAGGAGTGCCAAGAGAAAGACAATATGGCTGATTATAGTTATTTACCTTACATTTTCATTCGCTTTTAACTGGGTGTAATTTAGGGGCATGAAATCTCTTATTGGAAGTGTATTTGCATTAAACAGCTCTAGGCAACCATGAAAATGCAGAAACTGAAAAATTGACAGACTGGGTTCCTAGAATCCCAAAGTAGCATTTTTGTAATAGGCGTACAAACATATCGAATAAACATGTTTTGCTTCAGCGATTTAAGAATATGGTGTTTGGAGTAATTTGTCTTTTTTTAACTATCATTTCTAACCTTTTCATTGCCTATCTCTAGTTTGCAGGTCCCCCTAACAATCTGTGGCAATTTCCCAGCCAGCTGTTGGTGTTCTAGCACTCGGTGCTTTGTTTCCATTTCCTTGAGCTATCAAATCATCCTATAAAGGGGATTTACCTGAGCGCTGTTGTCTCCCGGGTTTGCCTTCAGTGGTTGGTTTGTTGTTTTGTTTTTTGTTTGTGTTTTCTCAAGATGCTTCATCATATGGAAAGTATGCTTAAAAAATTGCAATGGCCTTGAACAGCGAGGCTCAGGCCAAGTGTCAGAAGATGCTTCCAGTAACGGGAGTTCCTTTCTTCCCAATTAATAGCCACAAACCTAAGCATGGATCTGTTGAAATGAGAGCTTGATTTTTTTCAGGTGTTTGTAGAGGTTTGCATAGACTTTCTTTGCAAGAGAATGTGTGTTCATTTCACTACTCTTGGCATGATTTAAAAAAAAATTCATTTGTGTACTCTTACATTTGTATACTCTTTCTAGTTGGAAACTAGAAGGGATAAACAAAGTCAGTGTATACACTTGGAAGAAGGGGTAAAAGGAGAAGCTTCATCTCTTAGGATTTTGAATCCCTATTTAAAAAGAAAGCAAGGAGGCTCATTGTTTATCTTCTTTATAGTTAAGTTCTCATTTCTACCTGGACATATTTTGCAAACATTAATTTTCCTATATCATGGGGGGTTACTACCACTTATCATATTACTAAATAGAAAGAAGGAAAGGGAGGAAAATGAGGGGAGAAAAGAGGCATGACAGAGGAACTCTTTTTGGTTCCTTTTTTTTCCCCTTTTCCTTCCCCCAACCATCCCCCGACCAAATGGTATTTTAATTCAAGTCTCTCTGGCTGTAGTTAGTGTTTGGACTTTCGGTAATATCTCCATCATTAGGAGGAAGGTTGACTCTAAGCTTGTTTCCAGATTGGTGAGTAAGATTTTCTCAGTTGAGAAGTCCCTTTTGTTTATTTGGAATGTGCTAAGGTAGAAGAACATTTATATCCTTCAGAAGAAAATTTTATCTTCCAATTAGAGCGGAGGAAGAGATTCTCAAAGAGAAACTTACTCTGTTGAAACTGACTACTCTGTTTTCTCACCATCCTGATAAAATGACAAAGATTTTTTCCCCCTAATTGGGCTTCTAGTTTTTGATCCCCATATATAGTATGATGTACTTCTATCGAAAAACCCTGGAGATCAGTAGATCTTAATAGGCTTTGTGGTCTTGCTTGTAGATAGATGTCAGTCATATTTTTTACAAGTGAAAAACAAGCAAAAATATTTTCCAGGTAATTTCCCTCACACTTGAAAGAAATGAGAGAAGAGTCCTATTTCCTGTCAATAGCACTTTTTTCATAATCCACTTGCAAAAAAATTACAGCAGTTGTACATTTCAAGGAAAAGTAATATTCTTTTACAAATCAAAATGAGTGTGAACACCTATGTAAAGAAGATTAAAAAAAGTGTATTTCTGGTATGGCACAGGTGTTTATACCCACCTAATTTTTATGGTTTGTCCTGTTAATTGAAAGAAATAAGTATAGGGGGTTATGCTATAAATATGTACATCAGAGCAGTACCCGGGCTTTGAAAAAAATATACTTCAGCAAGTTTTTTTTTCTATTATTTACTGGAGATTCCCCTCTCTGTCTCTCTGTCTCTCTGTCTCTCTCTCTCTCTGTCTCTCTCTGTCTGTCTCTCTCTCTCTCTCTGTCTTTTTTTTTTTTGGTCTGGATAAATGGACTAAAAATAAACAGCTGTATACTACTTCATTAAGCTGCTTCTTGGAGTGATTTTCCCATTGATTAGTCTCAGGGCCAATGCTGGTTTATTCCTCATTTCATAGCTAATTAACATCACTGCTTCTTCTGACCGCTTGACCGCACTCTCTGGTGAACATGTGCTGGTTTGGCAAGTAATAGCGCTCTCCTCCCCTCCCCCTACTACCTCCTTCCCCAGTCTTCAGCTCCCTCATCTTTTCTTCCTCCTAAAAATAAGGTTTTAAGCTAGGAGGGAAGGAGACAGCCTTTAAGTTAGAGCCTGTGAGTTCCTCTGTAAAGACAGCAAACTTAATAAAGAGATGATATGCAAGCACAGCCAGTCTCCTCAAGCATCTGGTTGAGGCACTGGGTAAATGCAGGTGATTCACTCAGGCTACTACATGAGATAGCTGGCTTGGTTCATTTTGCATTTGTCTCATGGATTCAGGCTTTTTCAGAATATTTACAGGACAAATTACCTGACTCAGAGAGTTAAGACCAAGACCTTTAAAAGAGAAGTGGACCACTGGCTTTAAGGCATCTGTACTCTATGGTTCCTGAGTCTGTGAAATGCAATTCACTGTCAGGTCTGAGTTTCCTGATCTGACCCACAGAGCTTTTGTAAAATGACCCACAGTCAAGTAGAACATAGGTAATAATCAAATCACAGAAGAATACACAATTTGGCAACTCAGGATTAGGGATGGTCGAAATCCACAGTATAAACGTAATAAAAACCACTTGCTTCTGTTCCAGGTCGGGAGGTCAGCATTTCCAGAAACTCAAGCCAACCTGCATTTTGGAAAAGCCTTTCCAGAATCATTGAATAATGTGTTGTATTGACTCAAATCCAAATCATCTGTTTTAATTGAATGGAACATTACATACATTGCATTTAGAAAATAATTTCAAATTAGTTTTGGTTCTTGCAGTTTGCTGTGTTATATCCCCTAAGCGGTCACAAAACAGGCTTCCTTCAGGCACCTTTGAGGAGCAGTCACTAGACAGACAACCTTTATACTGCTTCTGCTTTACAGCAAGCAGTCAGCTTTCCTTGCTGTCACCGTTTTTCCGATGGACATTTTATTGTGTATTTCTTGCCTCTTTGTTTACATCTTATCACCTCTATATGATTATAAGCTCCTTGAGTGAAGGAATTATGTCTTATTCACGTGTACAATTAAATAAGGATGTGTTGGTGGCTTTCCACTTGCCAAACCCCGTGCTTAGGACAAATGATGCACTCAGCTAAATAAATGGAGTTGAATGTTCCTTTAATAGTAACATCATCCCTTCAAGATTTATCTTGAAAGCTCATTGTATGTATATCTTTAAAGTTCATATTTATTCCTGTGTGCCCGATGAGGCCCTGGCATTCTGTTAGGCACTGTAGAATTTTAGTCTGATTTGATGGAGAATTGGGGTAATTACTGTTTACTGGCCTAAGCATCTGGAGGGCATCGGGGAATTATTGCTGAGCCTCAGGGGATGGTTTAGATATCGAGTAGATTGTAAGCTTCCTGAACTCAGGAACTGTTTCTGCTTGTTCACCAATAGATTTCCATTGTCTGTGATGTTGCCTGGCAAATTGTTTACTAAATCAGTGCTGTTGAAGGAAGGAAAATGGATGGGAAGGAACATTCCAGGAGAGAAGAACTGAAGGAATACGAGCTTGGAAGCTGGATGTGTATTTTTATTATTATTATTTTTTTAATTAAAAAAATTTTATTTTAATTTTTTATTTTTTGGCTGCCTTGGGTCTTTGTTGCTGTGTGCAGGCTTTTTCTACTTGTGGTAAGCGGGGGCTACTCTTCCTTGTGGTGTGCAGGCTTCTCATTGCGGTGGCTTCTCTTGTCGCGGAGCACGGGCTCTAGGTGCGCAGGCTCAGTAGCTGTAGCATATGGGCTTAGTTGCTCCACGACATGTGGGATCTTCCTGGACCAGGGATCAAACCCGTGTCCCCTGCATTGGCAGGTGGATTCTTAACCACTGTGCCACCAGGGCAGTCCCTGGATGTGTATTTGTTTATACAAGGAAGAGCAAATAGTTTGTTGAGTGTGGTATACCTCAAAAATATATATATATTATAGTTGGGAAGGGTAGCTTGGGACCAACTTGTGAATAGTTTTCAATGCCCAGCTATGGAATTTGAACTGTATTCTTGAAGGCAGACACTGAATATAGTTAATGACTGACCTTAACCGTGACCTTTTGTTAAAAAAAATTACCTTAAAACAAGGAAAGCTTGGCCATCACATAATAAGAACATAAAGAGTTGGCTTTTATTCTGGTTCTAGAGATACCAAGCAGGACAAGTGGTAGAGAGGACGATTTAATTATTTAGAAGTGTTGGCCATTATTGCTGTCATAGCTGAACATGGTGAAAGTGTGCAAGAACAGGGCTGTGTTGGTTGCTATAGATCAGCTTTGCCCCTGCTTCACCCTTTCAGGGAATTTAGCTTCTCCTTATTTTCTTTGCCTTTGATACCACTGGTATAAGTGGATTCAAAGAGAATCCAACAGACTCCACTTGGATAATCTGAGGCCCTTTAAAGGCCCAGTATCCACTTTTGCTTCCTTAAAGAGACTAAAAAGAACTTAAATAGTACCTTATAACTTTAAATACCACAGATAAACTCCCCATAATATTCTTTCTCTTAAATAGGAGCTAGTTTTCTCTCCCCTGTGGGAAGTAATGTATAAACCCCATAAGGAACCTTCAGGATAGAAGGTGATGCTCTTGAAATCTAGAGCTCCAGGGGCCCCAAATCTAGAAAGTATGCCCCTTCCCCTGTGAAACTGCAACATAGCCAGATATCCAGTGAGAGGAGCTCCTTGGTGGGCATGTCTTAGCTGATAAGATACTTGCCCCTGAAGTATTGTAAGGCTCGAATTTTAATTTATGGTCTAGTTATCTGAATGCCAGAAGAGGCACACTAAATGTTCTTCATGAAAGAATGTTTTCTTTTGTAAAGTTTATGATAACTTCAAGTTTAAAAACCTGCTCACAAAGAATCCACTGACTTAAAAGGAGGCACGGCATTAAAGGACACATTTTCTCAAAAGTCTCCTGTTTTTCTCTTGATACCTCCATTCCCTCTGCCCCTTACAAGAAAAAAGGTCTCGATGAATACAATTTAAGAGACTAAGATGGAAACTCTCTTGAGATTTTATCTCTTAACTGACCCATGTTTTATGATCTCCATGGGATGTGTCTCTCCAGAATAGAACCTGTGTCTGTTGCCAACTGTCTGATGGCTACTCAGGGTCATAAGGGCACCACCTGTTGTATATGTGTGTGTGCACGCACGAACACACATTTGTGTGTGAAGGGAAGGATTTTCTTACTGAGGTTTCGAAGAAAAATAAGTTTCATTTGTTAAGCATCAAGAAAAGATTCAGTCCCAGGATTGATTGTAATAAGCCTCACCGTTTTACTAAAAATCCATTACTTGTTGAGCTATTAAGCGATGAAAAGGATTAAGAGAATAAAAAAAAATCTAATAAAGATGATAACAGTGGAGCATTTTGTAAAATTTGCATGTGAATTTATAACATTTGGATCTGTCGGCAGACAGCGTTATTCAGCAGAAGGAAAAAAAAAACATACCACACATATAGGCATAAAAAATGCAACAGCAGAGTTTCCGGCCAGGAAACCTTTTTTTCCATATGGGCATCCATATGTTTTATCTTGAAATCCATATTTTTGGCCTTGATACGCATATGTTAGCTTTTTGCCCAAATAAGATTGTGTAATCATTCTTTATTATTTCTTCTTTCCTAGAAGTTATTACTCTAAGATTGGGGAAAGGGTAGGAAAGCAAATGGACTGTTTCATATACTGAAAATACAGACATGGAGAAGAAGCGTGCTGTAGGAGGGACACAGACTCGTGTATGTGTGTGTGTGTGTGTGTTTGTGTGTGTGTGTGTGTGTGTATGAATATATATTCATTTTAAAATACTAGGTTCATGTCTATTTCGTCAAGGTAAGACTCCCACAGGTTGGGTTTTGATATCACAGGCCGTCTGTCTCAGGTTGATACATGCATGTGTCCAGCTGAACAATGAAGAATACTTTTAGAATGGGGCAGAGAGGGATGTATTTGGCTAAGTGTACTCTCCTGTCCATTGGAACTGCCCAGTAAATATTCACTGTAGAGTTCCGATTTTGTTATTTCCAGCCCAACAGACTGTGAGAGGGGCACATAATTCATTTCATCGTAAATGTCCAATTATGTATAAGACTTCCCCTGTAGGGCATGAACTCCTGGGGGATAAAGTTGGGATTGTATTTTTACTCAGTTTTGCATCGCCAACACATAGCTTAAAGTTGGATTTCAGGAAAAGATTTTAGACCCGTTAATCTATAAATGTTTATTCACCAGGGAAAAAAATGATATCAGCTTTTATAAAAACCCCCAGATCAATAAGTCCTCAAGCAAGTAAACTCACTTTATTACAACAATCTCACATGGAGATAAAATTAATTTTATTCAGTCTGCGTGCTGGGCTATCTCCATATTAGAGCCCATCTAATATTTTCAACTCTAGCCTCAAGTAAATGAAAAGAGACCTTCTCATCTTTTTCTTCTGCTTTCTATACACAGTAAAATAATTATTGGACTTAACCTCATAGAAATTCACATAGAATTAACTCTTGATGTATCGAAAATTGGCTTACCAAGAAAGCAAAGCCAATGGATATATGAGTTGCCCTACCCAATGAGAAATACTGTCGGTAAACAAACGAAACAAAAAACAAAACTATGAATACCTGCTTCTAAGAGGAGAGCTTCAAGAGTTGGCTTTTTCTTTGTGACACCATCTCATTTGCCATCTGGGGACTGAGGTGAACGCATAGGATGGTGTACAGTGGATTTGCAGAGGAGGCCAGAGTGGAGAAGTTCCTTTTAGCAATAATTTTGTTTCATTCTGTTCCACTGGGGGAATTTCTGCTGTCAGCCAGTTTCTATCCCCCTTGTCCTGGTGGCCCAGCAAGGTCAGAAGTGGGTGTTCGTGGCCTGTCAGCCTCAGGACCTTTGATTGACAGACTGCTGAATTGCTCTCTGCAAAAAAGGCTGCTGCAGTGTGCCTAGCATGTGCAAAATCCCTCTACGTTGACTGTTTCCCAGGCATTTTGGCTTGAAATTTGTGCTTCAGCAATCTTCTTAGACATGTCCACTCAGAGCATGTGTCAGGGCCACCTCCGTTGGATATCTCTCTGTGTGGAGAGTCAGCATTTTGATGAGGGCATCCCACCAACCTAGAAAGATGTCAGCAATCTTTCGCTTATTCTATTCCTAGGAAAACATGCTGACATAACTCTCAGAGTTCTCAGTGTGTAACTTCAGTGGGGAAGCAGAGAAAGTAAAAGTCGATGCCTCTCAGATCCAAGGGTTGGAAACACTGAAATTCTGCCTTGCGCCTTTTCTCATTCTTCTGAGGGTCCGGATGCAAGTGCGAGCTTATTTTAAGATTCCTCAGGGCCGCACTTCCTTCCTTGACTCTTCTATTCTTGTCGTATTACCTCACCGCATTAGGACCTGTGTCTCCCTCTGATGGCATCTAGTTTCTGTTCCATTCACGGTGGCCGAGGATCATATCTCTGATCCACCTAGAAACACAGTGAGCTTTGCCCCTGAGAATGTAAACGCTTTCTCTGTTACATCTATTGATCTCCAGGGCTCTATTTCTGGATTCTCATTCACGTACTCCTTTGGCATTTGGGATACTGACTGTGCCTTTGAGGGACCAGAGTTAAGTTGGGTGCTAGGAACCAGACAAAGAATATTTCTTTGATGATGTAGGAGCAGATTTTTATATAGCTATTGATGAGAGTCCATATGAATCCCATACTCCTGTAAGTAAATCGAAGAAACGTAAAATATAGTAAATGTATCTTGCTTGGGTATGCTGAAGGAAAAGAACACTTAAAAATTTAATGACGCAGTCATTCCATTGAAGCTTGTTATTTTAGAGCTAAGTGTAAAATAAGTGAATAAACAAAATAAAGCACGGGAGGAATTTACTGGATTATTCCTAAATTGAAATTCCTATTTCTAAACAACAGAGCACATTCGTTTGGAGAACCAATGGTTGCTACAATTTGGAGATAACTCATTTTATGACATTTAGAAAATAGGAAATAAGGAAAGGGAAGCCCAGAATTGGGTTACAAAAAATCCTTCAGCTGTAATAATGAATTGTTGCCATGAGAAGAACACCTAAATTAGAAGAGAGTGACTGTCTGTCTTAATAAGAGTCATAGTGGAAAGCCCTTCTTGAAACAGAAGTAAAATAAGGGAAAAATTGCATTGTTGCAGGGCTAATTTGATGAAAGGGCCTCAGTAAATTGTGATTGCACAGTTAATAAACCCTAGAGCTTCTTTTGGAAGACAAAATTAGTTGTTTAGCGATAAAAAAAAAATCAATTACAAATTGTGTTGTCTTTTTTTAACAAATCAGGCAGAGAAGCCACCATAAGAATGAATACTCAAAGTGAATAGAACTTCACTGCATCTAGGATTTAACTCCATTGTTTAACAGAAGACTGAAAACTAACATTTCTAAATGGGGAAAATATTCCTTCTTGTGGCACTGAAAGAGTGTTTCCTATTCTTTTCATGTAAAAGGTCTATGAAGAGATATGAATGTGTTTAGGTATATCTTTTAATACAGTTCAGTGAGGATGATTATATTGTAGTGTATTCAGAGAGGAAAAATCAGCCATTCAGAGGAAGGGGGTGAGTGTTTCTGCATGTAGCAGAAAATTGAAAAACACTTATGAACAGGTCTGTTATGTTAGCAGATAGAAAAATGCAGGGTTCCATAAACACAACCATAGTATATATGTTTTTTTAATTAAAAAAAAAAACATGCTCACTTTTGTAAAACAATTCCAAGTGCATGCTAGGATGTATTAATACCTACAGTATCTTTTAATAAAAGTGACATCCTAGTTAAGGAATAAGAGTAAATCTTCCCCTTTTTCTGACCTAAGTCAGACATGAATTAGGATAGGAAATCTCAGAATTAAAAATGATTCTGTTCTGATAGTTCAAATTTAAAATCAGTTCCTTGATACTTAGAAGGTATTTCTCCATAGTAAGAATATAATATATGGCAATTGGACTATTTCAGGAAAGCTTACTTAACTGATATGTAGCCGAAATACTGTACATATGAAACATTGCATTCAGTTGGTCAGAGTGGCCCTGTGGGAAAACCTGGGCTTTGGAGTGAGCCAGAACCAAGTTCCAGTCTTTCTGCCAACTCAGTGACTCTGGACTAGCTATGTCGTCACTTGGGCCCTTAGTTTTCTAATCTGAAAAATGGGGAAAATGGTACCTTCTTAAAGGGCTATGGGTAAATACCCAAAGAATGAAAGTGGTTATTACATTTAGATCCTGGTGAGCTAGTAATTAAGAAAGCAGAAGAACAAAACACTGTTTTTTAATTGAATAATAGTTTTTATAGCTGTTATATGGATTCTTATGAGAATACAGGTTTATGGGGGGGTGAGGAAACTTTTAAAGACCCGTGTGCAGCACATTCATGGATTATGTTGGTGTTGCCAATTCTTTATTATATTTTTTTCATATCCAAATGTGACCCAACTTTTATTTCTTACATGTTTTGCTATTAGATATGCTTCCTCTAGGAATATGTTTTACACTGCATTTAAAATATTAGATTGTAACCATCAGTTTATGTTACTGTTTCCCCACTTTAAACACAAACGTATTCTTATGTTAACCAGCCAAATAGAGTAGGATACAGGAGATTGTCTTTGCTCTGACCAGTGAGGTATAAGGAGGGATAACTCCCTGTTCTGATGCTGTAGACAGGGACAGTGCATTGTCTCGGGTGAAAGGTAAAATGGAGTGGGTAAAACTCAGGTTACCTGGAATAGGGGGAGGAAAAAGGGTCCTATTGATGCTTGTGTTCAGCTGGTTGTGCGTACCTAAGGGATTCAGAGATGATCCATACAGGGTTTAGTCTAGCAATTCAAAACCAAAAGTGAGTTAGAAGAAGTGGAATAATACCAGTAGCATTAGTTAAAAGGTCAAATAGAGGAAAAGGAGTTAAGAAAAGGGAGGAAGGTGGTTATAGACTAGAGTTTCTAGGAAGGGATTCATATAGGAGATGGGGCCAGAGTTTGGCCTTAAAGAATGAGTAGTAATTGGATGGGTGGGAAGAAACAGAATTGGAAATAGACATAGTTTGTTTTATCAGGGGAGGGAGGAGGGCCATGTGAAGATCAACTTATCTGAAGAAAAGGTAACATGTACCTTTGGGGAGCAGTGAAAAGTCAGCCTGAAAAGGAAATGACAGGACTTCCCTGGTGGCGCAGTGGTTGAGAATCCACCTGCCAACGCAGGGGACATGGGTTCGAGCCCTGGTCCGGGAAGATCCCACGTGCCGCGGAGCGACTAAGCCCGTGCACCACAAATACTGAGCCTGTGCTCTAGAGCCTGCGAGCCACAACTACTGAGCCCGTGTGCCACAGCTACTGAAGCCCGCGCACCACAACGAAGACTCAACACAGCCAAAAATAAAAAATAAATTTAAAAAAAGGTAGTGAGGGAGTAGGAGATTTTTCCCAAACAAAATCTCACTCGGAAACTTGGGACCTGATTTATAGAATAGGTAAAATGGATCCCCTGGGGTCAGTGTTTTCACAGGCTATGCCTCCCCAGCAGCGTCCCCACCCCGTCCCTCTCCCCAGACAGCCTCAGAAGTGCTCTGAGCAACTCTGACTCGTACTTCTATTCACACGCATCATTATGGATCTAATAGTTAATGTATATCCTATCATTGTATAATATTATGCTATATA
The DNA here is from genome assembly GCF_949774975.1 of Lagenorhynchus albirostris. NCBI lineage: Eukaryota > Metazoa > Chordata > Mammalia > Artiodactyla > Delphinidae > Lagenorhynchus > Lagenorhynchus albirostris. The sequence goes on along the minus strand of NC_083096.1, from coordinate 15,188,361 downwards.
TATTCAGAGAGTATATAGCTAGTATGTATATTATGTATTTTATTTACATGATTAATAAAATGAACACACACAAATTATATATTCATTTTTATATTTAAATGAGTCAAGCTCTCTTTCTTTTTTTTTTTTTTTTTTTTTTTTGCGGTACGCGGGCCTCTTACTGTTGTGGCCTCTCCCGTTGTGGAGCACAGGCTCCGGACACGCAGGCTCAGCGGTGGTGGCTCACAGACCCAGCCACTCCGCGGCATGTGGGATCCTCCCGGACCGGGGCATGAACCCGTGTCCCCTGCATCGGCAGGCGGACTCTCAACCACTGTGCCACCAGGGAAGCCCCAAGCTCTCTTTCTGTCATGTCTCCTGCTGTCCTCCTGAAATCTGTTCTGAATACAGTCATCTCACCACTTTTCTCCTTCCACTTGGAATTTTTGGACTTCAGAATATAGTGGTTGATTTTCCCTTTGTTCGAGGGACCCAGGAAGAGCTGAGGGAAGGGAATTAGGTGAATCCAAAATCATTGGACTTCATCCTGTGCCCCATACCTCAGAAGTGAAAAAGAAAAACAAAAAGAGCAAGGTATAAAAATAACTGGAATTATTAGCTAGCCTCTTTATTAACTACTGTACTGTGTGACTATCACCAAAAGTTTAGTTTGTTAGAAAATACTTTATAAACCAGAATAAAACAACTATGAACCTCACCACAATGAGATCAGAGCCCCTAATATAGAAAGTAGTAAATGTGCCTTCAGATATGTTCTGAGACGTAATGCCCATTTTTCTCTCAAAATCCTTGATGGAAGATTCCAGAGAAAGATGTGCTGTTCTAGACTGGAGAAAACCTTGAGGCGCTCCAGATATTGACAAGCCCTCAAAGCAAAGATTTTAATAGCCAGTGAGAAGTTTTGCATGCCTCTAAGAAGCTTTCTTTTTGTTGGTGCGGTTGTTCTAAGCCTTGAATCCAAGGGGAGCCTGAGGAAAGTTCAGGCAGCCAGTATATGCACAGACCAGGGTAAAGAAATTGATTTTAAAACAAAGATAAAGTTACCAGTAGCTGGCACAATATCTTGGGCATAGTAGGCTGTCAGTAAGTGTTCCGTGAATTGAGATGTATTGTTGTTTGGAATCGTATGTATATCAAAGAGTAAATTTGATTTTGTTCACATTTGAACACCGCATTTGCCCTACTAGGGTAAGTCCTTTTTGCAAATATATCTGTAACCCAGCATGCTGGATTCTTACTTTATATTCATAAAGCAACAGATTTACGTTTTAGTTTAAAACCAAATTGGCAAACCTAGTTTCCCGAAGCAGAGCTTTAAGTGACTTGTGGATGGGATTCTGAGTTATTTCTCACAAACCAGAAGAGGAGCGAAGAAAAGGAAAAACTTTAGGAGAGCATAGTCAACAAGGTAAGAAGTTCGGTGATGCTGATCTATAAAGACACTGTAACTTTTAAATGTGTACTTTCAGTCTAAAGGACTGCAGTGGGGCTTTAAAATATGACTATTTAATTTTTTAAAATTACATAAATTAAGTGAACAGCCCATTAGCAGGACACCATCAGGACCACATGGCCAATTGAGATCAAGTTATATTGTCCTGCCTACTGGATTTGAATAAGAATTAAGAAATTACTATTCCAGAGTGGTGTGGGACATCCACCCTCATTTGCAGTGACATTCCTCATGGTAACTACCTGCAAATAAATGCTCTGACAAGTGTGCCCCTGAATCCTTGTGGTCCTACCATTGGGGGGTGTATTTGTGGCAGAGAAGCAGCTAATTAATTGTTCTACCTGCCATTGATGAAGCCTCATACTGCAGGGACCTCAACTTGGAGCCGGAAGTCATGCCTAATTCAAAAGAACCCACGTGGGAGGGCCATCGAGCTTCACCTTTCCATCCACTTGGCTGGATTAAGTCTAAACTTCGTGGCCACACTGAAGCAGTAGAATCTCTCTCTCTCTATTCACTACTGATGCCTTTCTGTAATCTGCATTTTTTAACTTTTAATTTTAAATAAGTGTGCCATGACAATCACTTTGAACAGTGCGTCTTAGAAACAAACTGGGCTTAAGAAGATTGGACATGCCTCTGGGTCTGCTGTGGTCTCAGCATATTGATGGTCCTCTATGTAGAGTTTAAGTTAAGAAAGAGGTAGATCTTAGTCAATACTTAGTCAAGACTTATGCTTTTTGATATCATTATTTTTATCTAGACAAAGATTTCAAAATTGTGACTCTAAAAAAAATAGTAAAAAGCAATACATATTTTGTCTCAGACTCTCCAGCAGCTGACAGAGTATGAATAGGATTAAATTTCTTATTATATCATCTCAGAAATTAAAGTTAAAGCAAATATATTCTCAATTTTACCATTGTTATTTTTAATGCTAATTTTTAAAGCTCTATTATTTTGCTTCAACTTTATTTTTGTCTATTTAAAGGCCATTTTTCTACCCCTTCCTATTTTTCTCTACCATTAATAAGTTAATTATTGCCAGGTGCAACTGAAATCCTAACTTTTTGTGAACCTTCCCAGACTACTGTAGTACTTATGCTTTGCACTGAACAGTTTAGTTCTAATAACTTGGACCTTGCATTTTCCATTGTGTTAGTCTTATTGGGACAAAAATCTATATTTTGTTTACCTTTTCCAGCATCTATCATGTTGTTGAGTGTTTTCTGGGTACTAGGAATTGTTTGGCATTCCTTTCCTTTTTTTTTTATTGCCGTATAGTTAATTTACAATGTTGTGTTAGTTTCAAGTGTACATACAGCACAGTGATTCAGTTGTATATGTGTGTGCGTATATATACATATATATATATATGCACACACGTATATATATATACATATGTATATATATATCACAAGATATCGAGTATAGTTCCCTGTGCTATACAGTAGATCCTTGTTGTTTACCTATTTTATATATAATAGTGTGTATATGTTAATCCCAAACTCCTAATTTATTTCCCTTCACCCCCCATAGCCCCTTTGGTAGCCATAAGTTTGTTTTCTGTATCTGTGAGTCTATTTCTGTTTTGTAAATAAGTTCACTTGTATCATTTTTTAGATTCCCCATGTAAGTGATAAGATATTTGTCTTTCTCTGTCTGACTTACTTCACTTAATATGAAGTGATATGAAGTATCACTTACTTAATATAGTTTTTTCAGATGAGGATGCCATATTTGATAAGCTACCACAATTTGCAATTGCTTTCAGACTAACCTGTATCTGCTTTCCTACTTAATATGACGTAAGCGATATGAAGTAATCTCTATGTCCATCCATGTTGCTGCAAATGGCATTATTTCATTCTTTTTTATGGCTGAGTAATTCCATTATATATACATATATACATCTTCTTTATCCTTTCTTAATTAATTCATTCAACAAGCATTCACTGTTCTCCTCCCAGGAAAGGCAGGGTGTGTGCCTGGCCCTGGGATTCCTTTGTCCCTCCCCTCAAGGAGCCTACATTAGTTCATGAGCAGTCTGGTAAACCAAAAGAAGGTGGATGCTCTCATAGCCAACAAGACTTGCATTCTCATTCAAAGCCTACAAATAGTCTAAGGAAGTGAAGAGATCTAGGAATTTGTAGTCCTGACTATGTAGCCATCACCCAGGTAATCCTGCGAAAGTCACTGAAACTCTCAGTTACTTCAACTGTAAAATGGCCATTATCATCCTAATGCCCACCTACCCACCCATAAGATGATTGTGAGGGCTGAATAAGGGTGTGATAGAGACAGTGCTTATGTTAACCTCTAAAACACCATACAGAATTTTATTTAGAGGTCAAGTGCAAGCCTTTTCTTTAGGACTTTTTTTTTTCCAATCCATTGCTGCAAACTCACTGCATTCAGAAGACTCATAAGCACAGTTTGGAAATTCTGTACTTTGAAAACATGACAACAGATGCTAATGTATGGGGCTATATAAGTCACTTACCAGATGGTTCACAAACATCTCTCTTGTTAGATTTATGCAGTAAATCTTCATTCCCCTTGAAATGTTTGCTTCAGTGTGTCCATAACTTTTTATCCTCCTTTCATATGTTTGTGTAGTGCACATCTGGCTTCCTTAACATTAGATTATAATTAGCATCAGGTACTCTTTTCCTTGACCTGTGTGGCAAAATTAATCCCTAATATTTTTTTTTATAAAGGTGGCAGAAGGGTTTGCGATAACAACGGGAAACCTAGATAAATATGGAAATTTATTTTTGGTCTTGATTTTTTTTTTTTTTTTACATCTCCTTTGATGTGGTTCCTGTTCCTCTCGCTCCTGTCAAATCCCTAGCTCCACTTCCATTACCGCGTAACTCTGTGCTGTATTAGAAGAGGACCCAGGGAAGTTGTGTGCCAGTTCACGGACAGAGCAAATGTAATTTGCGTCTATTAATATCTTTGAAAAATGACTTTCCAGTACTAACGATACTTACTAATTGTATCAGTTTTAATTAATCGATACAGGTTTTTCAGATAGGTTGCAATATTTGATAAGCTCCCACAATTTGCAATTGTTTTCAGAATAACCTGTATGTGCTTTCTTATTTATTTATTTATCTATCTATCTATTTATTTATTTATGGCTGCATTGGGTGTTCGTTGCTGTGCATGGGCTTTCTCTAGGTGTGGTGAGCGGGGGCTATTCTTTGTTGCGGTGCACAGGCTTCTCACTGCGGTGGCTTCTCTTGTTGTGGAGCACAGGCTCTAGGTGTGTGGGCTTCAGTAGTTGTGGTGCATGGGCTTAGTTGCTTCGCGGCATGTGGGATCTTCCCAGACCAGGGATCGAGCCGGTGTTCCCTGCATTGCCAGGCAGATTGTTAACCACTGCGCCACCAGGGAAGTCCCTGTATTTGTTTTCTAGAGTCTTTATATAATTGGACAGTATCCTTCTTTAGTAAAAAAAAATACATATATATGGAAAATGTTGGAAAATAAATTTGCAGTTTATTTAGGAACTGGTTCACTCCAAATAATTTTTACCAGGATTTTCTTTGGTAACCTTTTTTCATGCTCATCGTAAGAAGCATAAGGCATAAGAAGCATAGGCATAAGAGTAGAAGCATTTGAACTTTGTTGATTTAATTTATGCTTTTTTTTCTTTTATGTTACATTTTAGGAAAGTTCCCTGTGGCTCACCACAGAACGACCTCCACTTCAATTAATATTTATTTTTTATCTGTAGGTTCAATTGTTTTAAGGTAGAAAGAGAGCATATTAAAAGGCAATAATTATCCTAGTGTGTGTTCAGCAATAATGGATCAGCAGTGCTTTTTATCTTTGTGAAATAGTCCTTCCATTGAATACTTTTAATATAAATGAGGATATATTTGAGAATCCTAATTTTCTCTTGATGGTGGATTCATACCTCATATTCCTTAATAATCTACTTTCCCACCATAGTTAATTTTTTACTGTCACACAATTATAACTCAGTATGTTAAATATTTCCTAAACTAAATAAAAAGTAGAGAGTAAATGATATTGGTGTTACAAATGCAGTACTAAAGTTAGAAGGATTTGTCTGATTAAAGTCAAGTAAAACATTAATAAATACTTTAAACAGTTGTGAATGCAGTTTTGGAACTATATTTGGATTAAGTTAATGGAAATTTGCTTAGTAGAAATCTTTAGGTGCTTTTTAAATGATTACAGCAAGTCTCTGCCCCTTTCTAAGTTTCAGGCTCCTCATCTGTAAGATAAATGTTAGATAAAATGGTTTCTTCTGGGGCTTCCCTGGTGGCGCAGTGGTTGGGAGTCCGCCTGCCGATGCAGGGGACGCGGGTTCGTGCCCCGGTCCGGGAAGATCCCACATGCCGCGGAGCGGCTGCGCCCGTGAGCCATGGCCGCTGAGCCTGCACGTCTGGAGCCTGTGCTCCGCAACGGGAGAGGCCACAACAGTGAGAGGCCCGCGTACCGCAAAAAAAAAAAGGTTTCTTCTGGCGGTAACATATCAACCGTCTAGATATTAATGGGTGCACCCAAAGTATTCAAGGTGCATGAAAATAGCTTTTTAAAGGTAGTTTAATATTATTTACAATAATGTGTAAATAAATACCTTGTTAGTACAGAGTAATTTCAGATTAATGACTATATAGGTCACAAATTCAGAATTCATGAACTCCTAATTAATGCTGTTTTACTTGGTTTCACTGGTGCCATCAAGACATTTTGCTAGTTTAAATGTGATGTGAATGTACCTTACTTGGAAAGGACGCTGGGAGATGAGGATGAATTTAGAGACAGGAAGATGGCTGCTAAATTCTCCTGCTTTGGAAGGAGAACTGCATTGGGATTGAAATAATTAGGGAGACTAACCATTTTGTTGTTCAGAAAATTCCATGACAGTGCTTCCATTAACTCTCTAGTGATATTGTCACTAAAGGGGTAAGCGGGAAAGAAAAAAAAAGAGAAACAAAACAGCAAAATAGACATCCTCTCTTCACTCTGCTGTGTCTGCATTAATGTGGCATCATAGCAGCTGCTATCTTTTTCAAACAGCCTTTTTTTTTTTCCGGTGGCCTTTTTTTCCCCTGTAGAGTAAGCTGACCAGATTTTGACTTCATAAAACTGGGACAGCCTAGCAGGGGACAAGAATTTCCTTGAACCATCTTCTGGGGATAATAATATCAGTAATCAGAGACTGTCATGGCAATTGCGGAGAGAGATGAATTGCAATGCACAGGAAATCAGCACTGTTTTGTTTGTTAGTTCTTTTGGAGAGTGAGTTCAGTGCCCCTGACCATTTACCAAAAAGTTGAACTTGAGTGCAACCCCCTGTAAACTCTTGAACTCCAAGTTATTTAGAGACTAAGACAGATGGCAAAGCAGATTTGCTAGAGAATTATATAAGTGGACTATATTCCAGTGGCTATATGTTCACCTATTTGCCTTTAGAACTGAACTGTTTGTGCTTAAGCCAGGATTGGTTCACATCCAGTTTCTCTCATCTCCCATTTGGTCTTTGTCCTCTGTGCTCACTTTGCACTTTTTTATATGCCTGTAGAGCTGTAATTTAATCATTTCTTTATGTATTAAAATGTATTCTGTGGCCTATTTTGTCCCAGGCATGATGCTACATAATAGGAAATACAAGGATAAATAAGATAAGCAAATCCAAAATGTACATGGAGGAATAGAGGTCTCCCAGCACTCTCTATACTTTTGTAAAATTATAATATCCATATTTTGGTAAAATTATAATATAATCCATACTTTTTATAAAATTATCCATACTTCTGTAAAATTATAATTTTTTAAAATAAAAATGTGTTTATTCAACGACTTATTTTGAATATTTCAAACAGATGAGAGACCAATAGTATGCAATAAAAGCACAGAGAACTTAAATTGTGAAAACTTAATACGTATTAAAGTGACATCAAAAAAGTAATGGGGAAAGGACAGATTGCATTTTATGTGACTTTTAGAAAATGCTTACTACCTGGAGAAATATAAAACTGGATCCCTTCCTAAACCTTTTACGAAGATAATCTCTATAAAGATAAATGTGGAAAGTAAAACTATAAAAATAGTAGACGAAAACACAGGAGAATAGCTTTGTGACCTAGAGATAGAAAAATATTTTTTAAACCTCAAAAGGATAAATTAAGAAAAAATATTGATTAACTTATTTATAAAGAATTTAAACATTTATGTTCAACAACAAAATAAAATTCATACTCAGTTAATAGAATAAAATAATTACTTATGGTGTCTAATATGATGAGTGATTAATATCTAGGCTATAAAAAGAACTCCTGAAAATTAAGAAGAAAAAGATAGCAATCCCAACTGAAAAGACAGATATGAAGGTTATGATCAGGCAATTTATAGAGAACACCCAAAGAATTAGCAAGCATAGTTAGAAGTGTTCAAACTCATTAACAATAAGAGAAATGCAGATTCTAACAGCATGAATTAGATAGACAAAAGCTAGAAATTAGAATTGCGTAATGCCAAGTGTTGGCAAAAAACAGATTTGAGACTCCTCACGTGTGGTTGGTGGAATTATAGACTGATGTAGCCGATTTAGGCATACTGCATGCTGCAAAACTGTGCACAGCAGATTTGTTTCTGGTCTACCTCCCAGACAACTTCCCGTGTTGTCCATAATGACATACGTGCAAGGATGCTTATTGCAGTATGGATGTTGGTGGTGGTGGCAAGGAGCTGGAGTGTCTGTCGTTGGAAGACTGGATAGATAAAAAATGGTGGGTGTATTCTTTGGAGTCCTGTGCAGCAGTAAGGAGCCGTACTCTAGGTGTGCTCCTAGCAATGTGGATGGATCTGTAAAATGTAGTCCTGAATGAAAAAAGTAGGGAAACAATGAATTATATAACGTGATACAATTTACATATACTAAAAACACGTGCACACAAAATAACAATGCATACTTTGCAAGAACATTTAACATATATGAATGAAAATACTTGCAAGTTTTACAGGAGGGGCATGAGAAATAGAAACATGTAGAACATGAGATGGGTCTTGCTCAGAATGGTAATGGTTGGGTGGTGGGTGAGAAATTATCTCTATCCATAAGCAGCTCACAGTATAGTGAGGGAGACAGACACATAAATAATTATAATGAAATAGGTATGTACATTTATAGGGATCTGTACAGAGTATTAACATGTATGACTTTTCTACCAGGCTAAGGTTTCCATTAGGGCAAATACTGTTCTTTGTTGTTATTTTTGTTTACTCTTATGTTCTTGCACACTTCATACATGTATATATATATATATATATATATGTATATATAGAGCAGAGAGGTCTTTGAATCACTGGGAAAAGTTGAAAAGTACTTTCCTGTCATTGACACTATGGATTTGGTTTTGTTGAGTATAACTCAATTAAAATGTATAGAGGCTTTAGCCCGGTGCATATTATTTCATGTTGAGCATGTAACTTGACTACAGGTTGCTCAGTGGACTAAAACATTATGACATGGTGGTGGTTAAATCTGCTTCAGATCAGGTATTTCATGACAACAGTTGGTTCTGTGGCTGACGTGAATCATACTGGCCATGATCAACCATCTCACAATTTCTAGCGACTTGTTATCAAAAACGTATGATGCAGGGCTTCCCTGGTGGCGCAGTGGTTGAGAGTCCGCCTGCGGATGCAGGGGACACGGGTTCGTGCCCCGGTCCGGGAAGATCCCCCATACCGCGGAGCGGCTGGGCCCATGAGCCATGGCTGCTGAGCCTGCGCGTCCGGAGCCTGTGCTCCGCAACGGGAGAGGCCACAACAGTGAGAGAGGCCTGCGTACCGCAAAAAAAAAAAAAAAAAGTATGATGCAAGTATGCAAATGCCTCAGCACGAATCGATCACTCCTCTAAAAACTGAAGGATGATGGAAATGATGCCATGGTTTAAAAAAAAAATTGAAAAGTAGATTTCCTTTGTTAGTTGCTTTTACCTCCCCGGAAGTACGTATTTCTCTTTATAATGATTAACTTGTCTTTAATATAAATGGGGAATTTATAACATTATAAATATTTATTCCCATTCTAAGGGGGAATTTCTGACATTATAATGGGCTTGTGGGGGATTCTTGTTTTAACAGGTAGGGCCTTTTAAGCTTTCACAACATTCCCTAGGCAGCCTCTTTATTTCCTACAGAACTTGGGTCAGTAATGAAAGATAACTTATGACTTTATATATTTGGTTATTTATTGTATAAAACTTTTCAAAAATATTAGTACTACCTATGTATTTAAAAATATCAGGAACTCTTCAAAGCATTTGTTTACTGTTTGGAGCCCTTAGATTAAAAAAAAAATTCTTATTAAAAAATAACATTATAATCTCTATGCAGGATAATCCAAGATTATACTATTCCAGGGAATGTACACCTTTATTTTATTTTCATATTTTAAAGCTTCCCTTATTTCTTTTGTTTTTTTAGTTTTATCAGTTTAGAAGTGTATCTTCCAGTGATGACGTTAGTCTCAAGACTGAAGGCCCAGGTTTAAATCTAGGGAACATTGTAATTCTAGTTTTTGATTTTTCGCCTGTCTATTTATATGATGGCATTTCTCTCTAACAATGGCTGCTTATTAAAAAAAAAAAAAAAAAAAAAAACCTTCCTCCTGCAACTAGAGTGCTTATATCTGCTGGTGGAAGCATAGGTTGTTAAACAACTCTGAAAAACTGGTAATATCTACTAACGCTGAACATATGCATAGCCTCTGTCCCAGCAATTCCTCTCCAGGAATGATCCAACAAAAATAAATACATATATGCACCAAAAGACATGCACAAAATATCTTCATAACATCATTCATAACAACAAAAAAACAGAAGGGACCTAAATGTCCATCAACGTGAGAATGAAGAAATAAATGAGTATAAATAAATATAGTATTAATATAGAATTCATATAAAGGAATACTGTATAACAGTGAAAATATACCACTAGTGCTATATGCAGCATGGATAGATCTCATAAGTATAATATCAGTGTGAAGGAGCTAGACATAAAACTTATATTTTGTATCATTCTACTTATATAAAGTTTAAGACAGATAAAAATACTCTGGAATATTAGAAGTCAGGTTAATGGTTGCCTTTGGGGAAGGAGGTAGAAATGATGATCCAGAGAGGTCTGAGGGGCCTTTGGAGTACAGGTGATGTTTTATATGTAGATTAGATGGTAGTTAAAAATATGTTGACTTTGGGATAATTAAATTGCATATGAGTGATCTGTGTATTTTTCTGTATATATGTGATACTTTAAAGGTTTTATGAAAATATAAAAATAAAAGCTAAAGAGTATATTGTTCAGGGTTATATACTTAAGTGATAAAACTATGAAAGGATGTGAGAGAATGATTCCTCTAAGGTCAAGTTACTGATTACTTCTATGTGGGAAGAAATATAAGCATGGGAAGGGCACACAGGGGGATTTTTCAGGGACTAGTTAGTATCCTCCAGTTTTTATCATAGGTGGGGGTATACTGGTATTTATTATATTATTCTTTTCACTTTACATATGTGTTTTATATTTTTTGTGTTTGATGCAGTCATTTCACAATGAAAAAATTTTTTTTTTTAATTTTTTTGATGTGGACCATTTTTAAAGTCTTTATTGAACTTGTTACAATATTGCTTCTCTTTTGTGTTTTGGTTTTTTGGCCACGAGGCATGTGGGATCTTAGCTCCCCAACCAGGGATCAAACCTGCACCCCCTGCATTGGAAGGCAAAGTCTTAACCACTGGACTGCCAGGGAAGTCCCTGAGAAAAAAATTTTTAGCAGAGTTTTGTTCCACATAAAATGGAATAGGCACAATCCACCTTGTGTCTGCCACTGAATTCAGCTATAAAACCTGGAGAGAATTCATGGAGCCACTATGTAAGGATACTGAAAAGCAAATAGTAGCAGATGGATCAGGAAAGTAGATCAGAATTGAAAGTACCCCTAAACTGGTGGTGAGTTTACCATTGTTCCCCTTCTGGTATCTTCTGTCCTAATCTTATTGGAGTTGAAGCCCAGAAGAGAGCACCAGAGCTCAGACAGAGAGAGTTCCCGGAGAAGGCCTCTAGTTCAGCTTGTGGAGTGGTAAAGGTGAAGGCAAGTGTTTTTTCTTTTCTCTGTTTCCTTGTAGCCACGCCTCAAGCAGTTCCAGGACAATATCAATAATGATGTCAACAGGAGCCAAACTTCTGAGAGACGGGAGCCTTCTTTTCACATCAGTGGATCTGTGGTCCCAAGAGGGTGGAGCATATACACATTGCTTTTTTCTCTTTGTTTTTGAACTACTTGGCAACTGAGTAAGATAACTAAAGCTCCAAATTTATAGATGGAGGGCTCAAAATGGGAGCCCAAGGAAATAGAAAATACTAGGGTTTATGCAGTAGGTTAAGGGCTTGGGAAAGTGACACCATAAAGATATTTATGTACTCTTGGGCTCATTCCTGACCTGCTGTACACAAATCTGATTCTAACTTATTGTATCAAAACTTTGAGAACTAAGCAGATAAACCACTGCCTATGTCCATACTGGCCACAGGGTGGCACACACATAGGAAAAATCTGAATAGCACTGCAAAGCTTTGAAAACTGACCTAACACTGGAACCCTAGCCCACGAAAGACAAGTTGGAACTTGTGGGCTGAACCTCACTAGTTTGATTGCCTGCTAAAATAAAAATATCACATTGTCCACAGGATTTAAACAAGATATATAGTCTCAAGATATTATTAAACTGTCTAAGATATTATCCAAAATTACTTGGCATATAAAGAACCAGGAAAATCTCAACCTCCATTGGAAAGACAATCAACAGATGCTGATGATGAGCGTATACAGATGTTGGAATAACCTGGCAAAGATTTTTATAGAAGCTGTTACTTAAAAAACACTCTATCAAGCATTCACAAACACTCTTGAAACAAATGATAAGATATACAGAGTCTGAACAAAGAAATAGGAAATATACAGAAGAATTTAATACAAATTTTAGAACTAAGAAGTACAAAAATCATAATAAAAATCTTACTGGATCAGCTCAATAGCAGAATGGAAATGAAAAACTGAGAGTCAGTGAATTGGAAAATAGGTCAATAGAAATTATCTTACCAGTTAACAAAAAGGAAAAAGATTGGGAGGAAAATAAAGGGAGCCCCACAGACCTGTGAGACAAAAAAAAAGTTCTAACATTTGTGTCATTAAAGTTCTAGAAGGAGAAGAGAAATAAATAATGGCCCCAAACTTCCCTCATTGGGGGAAAGAAAATAGCCTATGGATTCAAGAAGTTTTGTGAAAACCAAACAGGATAAACTCAAATAAGTCTGTGTTCAGACATATCATCATCAAAATGCTATAGAAATAAGTACACAAAAAAAATCTTAAAAGTGGCCAGAGATAAAATATGCATTTCCTATTAAGGAACAATAATTTCAATGACTATGGATTTCTCAGAAAAAACCACAGAGGGCAGAAGGAAGCAACACAATATTTTAAAATTACTGAAAAGAACTTCCAACCCAGAATTCTATATCCAGCAAAAATACTGCTTAGAAATGAAGGTGAAATAAAGACATCTTTGGATGAAGGAGAACTAAGAATTTGTTGACCTAAGAATTCAAACCACCTCTAAAAGAATTTCTATGGGAAGTTCTTCAGATAGGAGGAAGATAACACCAGAAGGACATTGGAACATCAAGAATGGAAGAAGGACAAAAGAAATAGTAAATATTTGGGTACACATCATAGACTATTCTTCTCCTCTTGAGTTCTTTAAGACATGATTGACAGTTAAAAGCAAAATTTTAACACTGAATGATGGAGTTTTAAATGTATATTTAAGGCAACTATAACATAATGGAGAAGGATAAAGGGAACTCTGAGATGGTAAAGTTTCCATATTCCACTTGAAGTGGTAAAGTTGATTCTAAGTAGACCGTGAAAAGTGATGGATATATATTATACTCCTTAGGGTAACCACTACACAACTATACAAGAGATAATTAAAAACACAATAGATAAATTAAAATAGAAAGCTAAAAAATGTTCAGGTAACCCAAGTTTCTCCTTAGAAACTGAGACCTGAATAAAAAAAGAGAACAAAGAGAAAACAAATAACAAATTGGTAGATATAAATCCAAATGTATCAATAAATATATTAGATAGAAATAATCTAAATGCAATAAATAAAAGAGATGATCAGAAAGGAGTAAAAGGAAACATGACCCTACTCTATATACTTCCCATAAGAAACTCCCTTCTAATATAGTGATATATGTAGATTAAAAGTAAAAGGATAGAAGAAGATGTTCTATGCAAACACTAATCAAAAGAAACCTGGAGCAGCTATCTTAATGAGGTAAAAGAAGCTTTAGAGCCACCCCCCCAAAACCACAAAGTATATCAGGAATAAAAAAAATACATAAAGAGAGATATACCTTTGAAAGAGATCAGTTCACCAGTAAGATGTAACAATTTGTATGAACTTAAAAACTAAGGTTCAAAATACATGAAACAAAAACTAACTGAACTTAGAAGAGAAATGAACAGATCCACAATTATAGATGGAGCCTTCAACACTTACCCTTTCTATAATAGATAAAATTAATAGAAAGAAAATCAACAAGATTATAGAACTAAACAACAGCATCGACCAGCTGGATCTAATTGACATATGTGAACACTCCACCGAGTAAGAGCAGAATACCTTTTTTTTTCAAGGGAACAGAGAACATTCATCATGATAGATTATATCTGAGGTCATAAAAACAATTTGAAAATTTTTTAATTGAAATAATACAAAAAATGTTCTCTGGTCATAAAGAATTTATTAATTAATAACAAAAAGAACAGGAAAATATCCTAACTTGAGTATTAAAGAATTCATTTATAAATAACTCCTGGTCAAAGAAGAAGTCTCAAGGAAAACCAGAAAATATTTTTAATTGAATGAAAATGAAAGTGCACATATCAAAATGTGTGTGACACAGCTAAGCAGTGCTTTAGGGGAAATTTCTGGCATTATACACTTGTATTAGAAAAGAAAAAAGATCTTCAATCAGTACTCTAGGTTTCCACGTTAACAGACTAGAAAAAGAGGAGCAAAGTAAGCCCAAAGAAGCAGAATGAAGAGAATAATAAAAATGAACAGAAATTAATAAAATTAAAAATTCCAGAGAAAATAAAAACAAAAGCTGATTCTTTTTAAAAAATCAATAGAATTGATAAACTTCTAATAAGACTGACAAAGAAAAAACAAATACACAGATTAACAATATCAGGAATGAAATAAGGAATGTTACTAAAGATCCTACAACCATTAAAAGGATAGTAAGAGAATACTATAAACAATTCAATGCATTGAAATTTGACAACTTAGATGAAATGGATTGCTTTCTTGAAAACCATGAACTACTAAAACTCACCCAAGATAATTTAGGCAACCTAAATACTCATATACCTGTTAAATAAATCAAATTCCTCTTAAAATTCTTCTGAAAAAGGAATCTCTAGCCCAAAACAATTAAAAAGGAACTAAGGCCAATTCTACAAAATCTTCTTTGGAAAATAGACAACGGAACACTTCCCAACTCATTTTATGAGATCAGAAGAGTAACACTGATACCCAAACCAGATAAAGATAGTAAAATAAAATAACTGCAAACCAATACTAGCAGATCAAATCAATATCAAAATGTAAAAGGAATAACACACAATTACAAAGTGAGGCTTACTCTGGGAGTGCAAGGCTGGTCCAATATTAGAAAATCAATCATTGTAATCCACCATATTAATAGTCTAAAGAAGAAAAACCATGAGTTCCCATCAACTGATACAGAAAAAATTGCCAAAATTTAATATCGATTTATGATAAAAATTATATACAAAGTAGGAATAGAATGAAATTCAACTGATGAAGGCCATCTATAAAATACCTATAGCTAATGCAGTTAATGATTAAAGACTAAATGCCTTTCCCCTATGATTGGGAACAAATCAAGGATGTCCAGTATATGACTCCCATTCAATGTTGAACTGGATGACCTAGTCAAAGAAGTATATCATGAAAACAACAAACAAAAAAGTCATATAGATTGGAAAGAAAGACATAAAACTGTCTCTTTATGCAGGCAACATGATTGTCTACATAGAAAATCCCCCCGCCCAATTACAAAAAAATCTCCTAGAGATAATAAGTGAATTCAGCAAGTTTACAAGATAAAAGATCAACATACAAAAATCATTACATTTCTATATACTAGCGAGTTACAATTGGAACCTGAACTTTAAAAGTTTTTTTTTTTAATTTTTGAATAGTTCCGAAAATAAAATACATAAATATGAATCTAACAAAATTGTTACAGGATCTGTATGCTGAAACTGCAAATACTGATGTAAGAAATCAAAGAAGACCTAAATTGAGAAATATACTAAGTTCATGAATCAGAAGACTGAAAAGAGTAAAGATGTTGAGTCTCCCCAATTTGGTCAATAGATTTAATGAAACTTCAATAAAATTCCCAGCAGGATTTCTTTTTTTTTTTTTGTAGATATAGACAACTGATTCTCAAGATGTTAGGGAAAGGCAACAGAATTAGCATAGCTAAAATCATTTTTAAAAAGAAGAAAAAAGCCCATATGAATAACATTTATTGATTTTAAGACTTCCTCTATCACTACACTCATCAAGACAGTGTGGTATTTGCAAAGGAATAGACAATTATCAATGGACCACAACAGAGCATCTAGAAATAAGCCCACACAAATGTGGCTGATGGATTTTGACAATGGTGCAAAAGTAATTTGGTCTTTTCGGCAAACGGTGTTAGAGCAATTGAATGGATATCAATATGCCAAAAAAAAAAAAAAAGAATCTTGACCTAAACTTCATGCCTGATACCAAAAATAACTCAAAGTTGACTAATACCAAGTAAAATATAAAACTATAAACCTTTTGAAAGAGAACACAGGAAGAAATCTTCTTGATCTCGGGTTAGGCAAAAAGTCTCAGGCATGACACCAAAAGTACATAATCCATGAAAGAGAGAGTTGATAAACTGGCCTTCGTTAAAATTTAATACTTTTGATCTCCCAATGTTAAGAACATGAAAAGATAAGTTCCATACTGGGGGGGCGGGGGTGGATGGAATTACAAAGCACATACCTGACAAAGCCCTTGTGACAAGAGTAAGTAAAGAACTCTCAAAACTCAGCTGTGTGAAAACAACCTAATTTTTAAAATAGGCAAAAGACATGAGCAGACATTTCACCTAAGATAATATACAGAATGGATAGCAGCACATGAAAAATGTCCACCATCATTAGTCATTAGAGAAGTGCATACTAAAACCTTTTTAAGATCTACTGCACATCTATTAGAATGGCTTATTTTAAAAAGTCTGACAATACTAAGTGTTCATGAGGATGAGGTGTGATTGGAACTTGCATTAATTGCTGGTAGAAATGCAAAATGATATAGCCACTCTTAAAAGCAATTTGTCTATTTCTTATAAAGTTAAAATACACCCGTCATATGATGCAGAAATCCCACTTCTGGGTATTTAACTTAGAGAAATGTAAACTTATGTTCACACAAAAACCTGTACCTGACTCTTTATGGCAGGTCTATTCATAATTGTTCTAAACTGGAAACAATCCAAATGTCTTTAAGGGTGAATGGATTAACAAACTGTGGTATATCCATACAATGGAACACTGCACAGTATTGTAAAGGAAGAAACCATTGATACATACAAAAATTTGGATGAATCTCTATGCTGAATGAAGGAAGCTGGTTTCAAAAGGTTACATACTATATTGTGCCATTTACAGTTGACCTTTGAACAGCACAGGTTTGAACTGTGCAGGTCCATGTATACATGTACTTTTCATTAAATATATACTACAGTACTACACGATCCACAGTTAGTTGAATTCAAGGATACAGAACCATGGATATGGAGGGCCAGCTGTAAAGTTATAGATGAATTTTCAACTGTATAGGGAGTCAGTGCCCCTAACCCCTGTGTGTTCAAGGGTCAACTGTATATGACATTCACAAAAAGACAAAATTGTAGTGTTGAAGACTGATCAATGATTGCCAGGAGTATTATAATTTAGAAAATAAAATTAAAAATTTTTTATACCGGAAAGGAAAATAAATTTTTTGGCCATCATGGCAATTACAGTATAGTGGGGAAAGGGGAGGAGACAGACAAGAAATAAAATTAAACAGAATTGGGATTAGATTTACAAAGCATGCTAATAGAGGTAGATATTTTTTAAAATAAACTTTAAATTATTTGCTTATTAATTTTTGTAGTGAAATGGTTGTTTCTAAATCAGCAGCAGCCCATAAAGCTATTTTATCTTACGTAGTTAAACATCCTCTATGCAAATTAGTTTTGCTGTTAATTCACTTAGAGAATTTTTTCTTCATAGATATATGAAGGCAAAATTCTGCCCAAGCTATAAAAATTATTATAAATTTAAGATAATGATATTTGAATTGATGTTCCATTTTTGGCAGAGAATTTGGCTGTGTGTAAAAATGAAAGGTAAAAAAAATATTACTAAAGCAAAAGGAGAGTTATTTTGAAAAATGATTTGAATTAAATTGTTCAGTTCCCTCAATCAGTTTGTACTGATTATATCCTTTATAAGCTACTGGACAGGGAATTGTGTTCTATGCCTTAGTTTCCCCATGTGCATAATATGAGGATAGTTATTCTGGTAGCTGATGTTTTTCCTGAGACCCTGTCAGAATACATACGGCGTCCATATTTCAGCATGACCCTTAAAGACCATTGAAGTAGAGCATCGATATTTACAAAGCTTCATCATTTTATTTCTTAAAACCAAATATGTCTTCTCATTTCACAGTTTGAACACTGATGGAGAAAATGACAGAAACTTTTAATTAGGGATATCAAAAATATTTAAAGTTTGAAAAATGTCTGTTGCAGAAAAAAAAAAAGATTGCTTTATACTCTCTTTTTAAGTTTGAAAACCCACATCAAAGAGTGAAATTTAATCATAGATGCCAGAGTTTAAAGCTGTAAAAATGATGTGGAAGAAGAAATATGGACATAACCTCCAGCCCCTTTAGAAGATAAAGATATCATGAAAAAAATATATATACTACAGTGGGGAGCTAGTAATGTGATTTTAATATGGTTGTCCTAGGAAAGCTTAAAGCAGACTTTCAGTAGAAACTAAGATGCATGCTTGTTGCTTTCCCCTAAAAAATGCATATTTCAATATTGATAAGAACATATATATTTAAATAACAATGAAAGCATTCTTTAAAATATGTCATTGAGTTGTTACAGTTGCACAATGTAAAGGGGATGTGCGTACATATCATATTGTGTATGAACACATAGGCTCTGACCACTTAATAGTCTGTCCAATACAATGTGTGTTTGTATGTATATATACCTAGCTTGAATGGCAGTCCATTTAATAAATATGTTTATTACTTGAGAGAGTGTTTTACATTATTACTGGTCATAAAAGTGGTAGATATGACATTCGCTGCCATTAAACACTGTGTTCACAGTATTTGCATTTACTGAGCAAGAACTAATGGTAACAGATTTTCTGTGTTGACACAAATGTCTGGGCAGCTTGATTCAAGCATCTTTTATAATTGCATTTTCTAAAGATAAACTGAAGGCTCTGCAAAGCATCATGTCTTCTTTTGGATGATCTTTCCTTAAATATTTTTGTTGGCATTTACTATAAGATGTAAGATGACTCTGGAGCTTCTACAAAGTAAGAAATATATATGTTGTATTAAATATGGAAGTAAAAGTTGCAAACATTGTCTTACATTGGGAGTCAATGTGTAGAAAATGCAAAGACGACTTTAGCTCTTGTTCTCTCTGCTTCCCTTGCTATGGTGCCATCCGCCTCCCACCGCCCCACCGCCCCGAAAAAAAATCAATGTAAGTAACCTCCCAGTGTCACCGGAGAAATGTAGCCCTTTTCTTTCCTTTTTAACATTATTAGTTGAGTAATAAGAGTAAAATCTTAAAAATTTAGCATTCTGTTGGATTATATATTTAATGTGCATTGGAATTTTGTATTGTTCCAATAGCTTAAAGCAGTTGCACCGTGTTTGCTTTTTAAGTTTGCTCCATTTCTTTTTTTTTTTTCCTTTTTAATTGTACCATAAAGTTTTCAAAGACAAAAATGAACAAAGTCCAGCAGCCCCATGGAGCTGTGAAGCAGGTAGGAAGTTTAGCCCCCTCCCACTAGAGCAGACTTGAAAATGTGTTTTTGAAACCCTTAAGGTAAGACTTTAAAAAAAGAGAATTGGACAATTGTCAAGGATGGTTGGTTTTTAAGACTTAACTACCTGAGCAATGTTCATTTAAAATAACATATGAGTCTCAATCAAAATGATCTAAGCTGAGCAAACGGCCGCTTTGTCCTTCCCTTTCAAGGAAGTTCTGAGGTGCTACAAATCTGGGAGGGGGAAATTTCTTTGTTTAGTGCTTTTATTCCTTTTTGGTAATACTTTTTTTTTGCATAGCATAAAAAAGCCTATTGGAAACCTTATGAGAAATTTTCCTAGTCAGAGTCCAACTTTCTTTTCTTCATTCATTAGAATATAGTCATCAAAATATAGGCTCACCAGAAACAGTGTGAAGTCAAAGTACTCTTTTGGGAATCAGATTTTTTTTTTTTTTTTGGTCAGAGGAATAAAGACTTTTCCAGGTCAGTTCCTGTTGTGCAGAAAGTTAGGATTTGTCATGCTCTTTGGGGTGTGGCCCCCAACTGTTGGTCTTTGCAGTGGTGGTAGAATCTGGAAGCCAGGAGCCCGTTTCCCAAGTTAGCTTCTTCGATGGCCTGGAGTTATTTAGTGCCATCCTACTTTCTGAATGTTGGCCTACCTTTTCAGAGAACTCGGGGTGTTCTTCCAAGGCTGGACCTCTAGGCAGCATCTCCTTAAGTGGATAGCTGCTCCCTGCTGAAGTCAGACCAGTTATTCCATGCTGACTACCAACCCCTGAAAGTGTGAAACAACCACTGTCTTCCAGAGAGAAATGCCTAGGTGTCCTCTACTTTACTTTTTGTCCTTGGAACTTCCTTCCCTCTGGTTGAATAGAAATTTTCAGGAACGATTTTTTGTCCTGGATCATTTTTATTCTTTTGCTTGAATCCTTATTTTGGGCTGTTGTAGCCGAAGTCTAGAATCATGGTTAAGTACAATCAGGATCCTTAAACGTAACCCAAATTCATGGGCAGACATTTTTCAGTGGCTCTCAGAAATGTGTTAAATGTGTTACAAAACTGATCTCCTCATTGGTAGTTCTGTTAACAGGACTGGGCTTTGGTTGCTTTTTACTGACTTGCTGATTTAGGGACCAGCTGCCTCCTAGAAATTGTGATCAAAAGCTATAAAAGCCATAAATATGTCAAATGCATGAGTAGGAATTGGGAAACTTGATTTGTCCCACGATCCAATCTGGGCTAAAGAGTGGTGCCACTTGCAATTACTACCCTTAGAGTAGTCACCAGCCTCCCCCAGATAGTTTGTGTGCATGTATGCAAGTGACATTGTGGAGTTATAATTTTATCCCATGTCCTTCTTCTCCTGTTTTATGATTATAGATTTTTGTTACCCCTCTTTCGCTCCTTCTCTCTCCCTGACATGCTCTGTAACTCAGAGAGAATCAGGAATGCTGGAATGTCCCAAATGCTGCTGTAGTCAACTAAAGAGAAATAAATTATTGCTTTGAGAAGTAGAAAGAAATGGGATGAGCATGGTAAACTGATTTAGAAGGTACACTCAAGGGTAAACCTTAGGTGGAGGCATGCAGTAAAGACCAGGGGAGCAGAAGGGTTGCCTTAGCAGCAGGGTGGGTGTGGGAGCGTGCCAGAGAAAGTGCTGATGTCTAGGAGCTGATGTCTAAGCTCAGACCTAAAGGATGAATTAGAATTAGCCAGATGAAAAAGCAAGCACAGGGGATAAAAGGTGTTACACTCAAAGGGAATAGCGAGCACCAAAGCCCATGATTGAGAAAGAGGCAGTAAATACATAAGGGACTTGAGCATCTGCGGATTTTGGTATCTGCAGGGGGCCCTGGAACCAATCCCCCATGGATACTGAGGGATGACTGTTTTTATCATTTTTGACCTACCATAGTAACTGTTTCTCAACAGGATGTAAGAGAAGAGTAGCTGAAATACAGCAGAAACTGGGAATTAGGGGTTTGACTACTAGGAAACACCCTTGCCTGATTCTTAATTTACTCATGAGTTTGAGATTTAATTGTTTTCTGAAAGGGTGGTGGTTTCTCTAAGCCAATGAAACTTGTATGAGCTATTCCTGAAAGGCCTGAGAACTAGTTTAAAATATAAATTAAGTCCCATCCCAGACATACTGAATCAGAAATTCTGGAAATTGGACCCAGCAAGCCCATGTTTTAAGACTCCCTCCAGTTGATTCTGATACATGTGAAAGTTTGAGAACCACTGTTGTGTACTAGTCATGCTTTCTGTGGGAAACACTATCTTCTCATTCATTACATTAATTTTGTGTATATGTTTTATTTCAATAAGAAGATTTTTAATTCCTTGTGGGCAATCATCCTATCTTTGTTTTCAGTAGCCCTATTGAGATATAACTGACATATAATAAACTGCATTTTGAAAGTGTACAATTTATCAGTTTTGACATCCATACATACCTATGAAACCAACACTATTATCAAGATAATGAACAGGTAAATCGCCCTAAAAGTTGTCTTGTGCCTCTTTGCAATCCTTCCCTCTGGCCCTTTATAGACTTCCTCTCCCCATCCCAGGGCAACCATTTATCAGCTGTCTCTAGAGATAAGTTCACATTTTCCAGAGATTTAAATAAATGGAATCATAGAGTATGTACTCTTTTTGGTCTAGTTTCTTTCACTCAGCATCATTATTTTAAGATTTATCCATGTTGTTGCAATAATAGTTCCATTTTATTACTGAGAACTTTATGATTGTATGGATATACCACATTCTGTTTATCCAGTAATCTGCTGATGGACTTTCGTGTTGTTTCCAGTTTGGAATGTTGACAAATAAGCTGTTATGAACATTTGTGTACAGATCTTTGTATGAACATAGGCTTTCATTTATCTTTGGTATAAGTCTAGGAATGGATCATATGTCAGGTGTATGTTTAGATTTTAAAGAAGCTGCCAAACCGTTTTCCAAAGCAGTTGTACCATTTTGCATTCTTAATGACAGTGCATGAGAGTTCATTTGTTCTAAATCCTCAGTATGTTCAGGCTTTTTAATTGTATTCATTCTAATAAGTGTGTATTAGTGTATTATTGTGGTTTTAATTTGCATTTATCTAATGACGGTGAGCATCTTTTCATGCGCTCATTTGTCATTTGTATATCTTCGTTGTTGAAACGTCTACTCAAATCTCTGCCCACTTTTATATTAGGTTTTTTGTTTTCTTATTGAGTTTTGGCAGTTCTTTATATATTATAAATTATAAATACAAGCCCTTTATTAGATTTTACGACTTGCAATATATTCTGCCAGAGTTGGCTTGTCGTTTCATTCTCTTAACAGTGTCTTTCAAAGAGCATACATTTTTAATTTTTATGAAGTCTAATTTTATCAATTTTATCTTTTATGGACTGTGATTTGGGTTTTGTAACTAAAAGAAAACATTTTGACTAAGTCACAGAAGTTTTCTCCTATATATGTTTCTTGTGGGCAACATATAATTGGATTTTGTTTTTTTTATCCAAACTGACAATCTCTACCTTATAATTGAGATATTTAGACCACTTATATTTAATGTGGCTATTGATATGGTTAGGTTTAAATCTAGCATCTTGCTATTTCTTTCCTATTTATTCCATCTTTTCTTTGTTTCCTTTCTTCTTTTTTGCTATCTTGTGGATTAATTGAATATTTTTATGATTCTACTTTATTACCTCTGTTAGCTTCTTAGCTATAACTATTTGTTGTAGTGATTGCTTTTGGACTTATAGTATACATCTTTTACTTATCATGGGCTATGCTCAAGTCATAATCTACCATTTTACTTATAGTTTGAGACTGACAGTAATATACTATCATTTTTCTCCTCTTGACCTTTGTGCTATTGTCACATATTTTACTTCTATAACTATTATAAGCCCCACACTACATTGTTATTATTATTTTGTGTTTAAACAGTAAATTATCCTTTAAATAGATGCAAAGAATAAGAAAAAAATATTTACCTATATAGTTACCATTTCTGATGCTCTTCATTCCTTTGTGTAAATCCAGATTTCCATCTGATATCATATTCTTTCTGTCTGAAGGACTTCTTTTAATATTTTTGTAGTGCCAGTCTGCTAATGATAAGTTATTTCAGCCTTTGTATGTCTGTAAACGTATTTTTTTGGCTTTGTTTTTGAAAGATATTTTTATTTCAGTACTTTAAATATATTGATCCACTGTTTTCTTACTTGCAGTGTTTCCAGTGAGAAACTTGCTCTCATACTTACCTTTATGTCTCTGTACTAGTGTGTTTTGTCTCTGACTGCTTTTAAGATTTTCTCTTTATCAGTGATTTTGAGAAACTTGATTATGACATATCTTGGTCAGATTTTTATATCTCTTATGTTGGGGTTTGTGGAGATTCATTGATCTGTAGTCTTATAAATCTTCCTTGCCTCAACTTTTGAACATATAAACTATAGTTATTATAACTGTTATAATGGCTTTGTCTGTTAATTCTAACATCTGGGTCAGTTTTGTGTCTGTCTTGATTAATTGATTTTTTTCTCCTCATTTGGGTTTTTATGTTCCTGCTTTTTTTTAATATCTGATAACTTTTGATTAGATACCAGACAGTGAGAATTTACCTTGTTGTGTGCTATGTATTTTTATTTCAATTAATATTCTTGAACTCTTGTCTGAGATGCAATTCAGTTATTTGGAAAAAGTTTGATTCTTTAGGATCTTACTTTTAAGATTTGTTTACTTGGAACAGTGGTCAGTCTAGAGCTCATTATTCCCCACTATTGAGTGAAAACCTTTCTGTATATCTTATAATGTCCCGTGAATCATGAGGTTTTTCCAGTCTGGCTGACGGGAACAGGTAAAATTCCTGACCTCGTGTGAGCACTGGGCACTGTTACCGCTAGTCTTTTTGAATGGCTCTTTCCCAGCCTTTGGTACTTTGTTTACATACGTGTGCTGATTGATATTTCAGCTGAATATTTGAAGAGGCCCATCTGCAGGTCTGCAGAGTTCTCTGTGTAGCACTGTCTTCTCCAGCTCCATCCTGTGAACTCCAGCTGCTTTGATCTCTCTCGACTCTCAACTGAAGGTGTCTACTGGACTTCACCTTTTTGCATACAGCCTGCACTCTCTCAGGGCAGTAAGCTAAGATGAACATAGGTCTTATCTCATGTTTCTCATCTCTCAGAGATCACTGTCTCTTCTTACCTCATTTCAGTGTCTTTCAAATTGTTTATTCTGAGTGGTAGAGTCAGTATAGTCCCTGTTTCCCCACCTTGGCTAAATGTAGAAGTTACTGATCCTATTTTATTCTCATTTTATATATTAAAGCTTTTTACACAGTACTGGAGGATAAGGGTAATATTTGTTCACATTTATTAAGTACTTGATATTAACCAGCTATTTCTCTGAACATTGTACTAGCTTATTTGATCCTCACAACAACCCCCGGAGAGAAATGAAAAATCTGTATTTTTCAGATGCAAAAACTGAAAGCTGAATTGGCTGTCCCAAAGTTCCAGAGCCAATAACTGTCAGGGCTGATGTAACAGCACAGGTTTCATCTCTTCCCCTTGCTTCACAGACCTGCTCTCCCACAGAAGAAGCTCCCCATGGGAGGTGTCTTAGGATTGAGTCATGGCTTGTGCTGAGATCCAGATCTCAGCTCTGTCACTTAGGCAAATCATTAACTTTATCTGGGCCTGAGTTTCCTCATTTGTAAGTAGGGAATGATCATTGCTACCATGGAGAGTCCTTGTGAAAATGAAATAAAATACAAGATGTGAAGAACCTAGCATATTGCCTGGCCCCTTTACTGAAAACCTGTGGGTTAAATATAAGATGTGGTCATGCTCAGTGTTTGAGAATCACTCACTACTAATCGGATAATAAAGCTTTTAGTGCAACTCTGGTGAGGACGCACAGCAGCTCCGTTTAATTATTTATTTTTCATTGCAATGTATAGCGGCTTCATTTTCAGAGAGCTTTCACAGCCGTCTTCCCATGCTTCCCATTGTAAGCATCTTTACAATCATGCTTGGAGAAGGAGCTACTTTTCCTGCTTATTTTACAAAGGGAGAAACTGAGACTAAGAGAGTTTAGAAGATTTGGTCAAAACCTCAAGATTAGCAGCTGACTGAGCCCAGGCTGTCACTTCAGATTTGACTTGTATCCTGTCCTCTTTATACTGTGGACGAAATGTCAACCAATATTTGAAAACCGCTTTGGGAAAGTTAGTGAACTTTTAAGTGGTTGTATTTATGTTCTGTATAGTATAACTAAAACCCAAATCATGGGTATTTTTCCAGTAAATGGGCATGCATTTTGGTGAAGGAGTCCTTATGTTGCTAAAACGGAAGGGAGTTAGTTGGTTTCGACTCTGGCTTTGTGGAAACTTGGCGTCTGGACCAGAGAGTTTTCCAAATACCCATGTGATTCTAGCATAATCCCCAGAGATGACGAGATACACAGAGCTGAGGAATTAGATTTTTCTCTCTCCTTCCAGACTCTCAGAGTGCATGCATTTTTGAAGAACCCTTAGTGTTTGTTTTTTAATGGGATACTATGTGGGTGATATTGGTGCGTTTCTTTTTATGTGTCCGGAATTTCAACCTGCAGGCAATAAGAGGGCAGTAGTGAAATTGTCCCTGGACAGTTAATAAATTCTAAGCAGAGATGCATAAATCAGCAAAGGGTATTTTTTAACTCTTTTTTTTTTTCCCCCAAAGGGTGGTTAAGGGAGAACAGGAAAGAAAGGTCTTCAGGGAATTGTTTTCTAGCAGTTCAGAAAAGAGAGGAAAGCATTGAGCAATGCCCAGTGCTGGTTATAGCAGATTGTCATTTTTAGGTTTGATGTTCCAGGGTTTAATTGTCTTTCATGTGAACAATAGCAGACACTCTCTGGTGTGCTATGCTCGCATGATAAAAGGAGGTCGTTCTTGCGTAGCAATGCCTTTTTTTTTTTTTTTTTTTTTTTTTTTTTTACTATTAGCGTAAAAAATTAGCAAGCTGGAAGTCGTTAGAAGGAGTTCCACCGGCATTAATTGTAATGCAGCCTGAATTTGTTTGCAGACCAGTGCAGCCAGACAATAGCAGGGAGAGAAAAGAGAGCAATATTAATAGCCTTCTACTTATTGTATCATTTTAGTGGGCCTTAATAAGGTGTCTGCTGTCAACTGGAATTTATTTTAAAATAAAAAGACATAGTAATTGATGTATTGCAGTAAGTATGGATGAGGGTTCAACTTGATTAATGTATGAGTTGGCTTTTTAAGGCATTTTAAAAAGGCTTCTTAACCTCGTCTTAAGAGACTGGCACAAGCCCACTGTAAACTACCTCTTTGCAGTTGGAAAACAGCCTGACAGCTGCTGATGTCAGTTGTGGGTTTTTCTCTTTTTTTTTTTCTCTTCCTGATCAGAGAAAACTGAAGCAATATACTCCTCATCAATAATTGCAGTGCTTAGGGCTTCCCTGGTGGCGCAGTGATTGAGAGTCCGCCTGCCGACGCAGGGGACACGGGTTCGTGCCCCGGTACGGGAGGATCCCACATGCCGCGGAGCGGCTGGGCCCGTGAGCCATGGCCGCTGAGCCTGCGCGTCCGGAGCCTGTGCTCCGCAACGGGAGAGGCCACAACAGTGAGAGGCCCGCGTACCGCAAAAAAATAAAAAATAAAAATAAAGAATAATTGCAGTGCTTAAAAATCTTATAAAGGGATTTTGACCCTTCCCTCCAGAGATAACCTTCCAAAGGTTAAATTAGTTTTACTTGTGTATGCTTCAAATATCACCACTTTAATAAGGACTGAATTTGGTTTTTAAATAAACTGCTATTTTATAGGTTGCTTGAACCCAGACCCTATGTAGCAGAAACTCTTTTGGTGTTAGAGATGGACTTGGTTCAAATTCAGTTTCAGGTCAAGATCAGGATCCATTTCTTCACTCTCAGATGGCTTGTGTTGTTTACAGAGAGAGTGTGTATGCGTGTGTGTGTGTGTGTGTGTGTGTGTGTGTGTGAGAGAGAGAGAGAGAGAGAGAGAGAGAGAGAGAGAGAGAGAGAGATGGATGAAGATAGAGACAGAGAGACTGATTAAGCAACTGGTCATATCTATAGCGGAAAATAAAGAACAAGCTTCCCAGAAAATTTCGCTTTACATCAGTTTGAGAACCATTCACCCATTTCTCCTTTTACTCAACCTACTGTGTATCAACTCAACTCTATATTTTCTTTTCACCGAAAGTGTTTTATGAAAAACAAAGCAACTGAATGATAATCCCAGGGGGGACAGGAGAAAGGAAAAAAAAAAAAGAAAATTGCAATCCTTGGCTTTATCCTAGGTGTCCACACAATGCCCCAGGTATTAGGGCATCTCTTTTGATAACAATAAAAAGAAAATATTTGAAGAATTCCAAGCTGGCTGAAACTATCAGGCTATCACTGGGCAGGGTTGAGGGAAGCATCTCATCATTATTCAGTACTGCTGCCTTCACTTGGATTGAGAGAAAGTCCGTAAACACAAGAGAAAGAAATGAGAGTGGAAAGCAGAGCAGGGGAGGCACACATCCGGCACATCCTGGATAGGGGGGGTGGGGGAGGAGGGACTGGGAAGGGGGTATTCTTGATTAACTGGATTTGAAAGTTGACAACTGTTTTGAGGCACGTTCTGCAGGTGCATTGGTGGACTCATCTTTGCACCTGGGCTTACCTGGTTGGTTCACAGGTGTTGGCTTATTTGTGAGCAGATGAGCCAGTGGCAGGGGTGGCTGAGTACAGCTGTGTAGCAGAGAGAGCCCTTCCTTCCATGGGTCCCGTATTCAGACTTGTTGCCACCTTGCATTATGGTTTTCACCCTGAGTTAAAAAAGCATTTTATTTTCCACTTTAGCTGCCCACAAGACCTAACTTCCCTTTTGATTTCATACCGTCTTTTTAAAAAATTTTTATTTTCTATTGGAGTATAGTTGATTAACAATGTTGTGTTAGTTTCAGGTGTACAGCAAAGTGATTCAGTTATACATATACATATATCTCTTCTGTTTCAAATTCTTTTCCCATTTAGGTCATTATATACCGTCTTTTTAAATTGTTCAGAGTTTGAACTTTCTCATGTGTCACATGGAGAAATAATGATATCCACAGAGATTTTTCTAAGAATTAAATGAGAGAATTCACCAAAAGCACGTACCCCAGTCTCTGGCACCAAATAAGCGTTCAAATCAACTGTAATAATATCCGAGGCAACTTTAGGCTGAAGACGGGGCTACTGTTTGTTGCTTCGTAGGTGCTGTTGCCAGGAACCTCGCTTTGTCCCTAAGCCCTGTGATTGTTTAAGCCAACTTTAACAGGAGTGTTATTTTTGTTTCAGAGTATTGAATCCAAGTATCATACCAGTTGCCCGTAGGTCCCAGGAGATTTTGAAAAAAAAAAAAATAGGTTACCTTTTTCCTTCAGGATGAAAATACATGGAGGACAAATTCTCCCCGAATGGAGCCTGACATTGACTGAGAGAGAGAGAACTTGACAGACTCCCCAACCAGGACCTCTCTGTTGGTCCACAGTTATTGTCAGAGGACAAGATATTTCTAGTGCCTTGGACAATGTGAATTGCCATCACTGGTATCCATTGGTTGAGACTATCAGGCAGCCATAAGTAGCAACCCCCAGCTTTATGTAGACATTACGATTTCCACTGTGTGCACCCCTTTTTCTTTGTTCTATCCTGAGACGTGGGAGAGGGAAGAGTGAGTACTCTTGTTACACTGGGCATTTGATTGAATTGCATTTCAACACCATCTACTGAGTACCCCGTATGCTCGGATTTGTGTATACATTTGGGTACCTCTAAGGTATTTGTTAGATGCTCTAACATGTGCAGAGGTGGAGAAGACAGCCCTCTGATCTTTAAGGAGATTACAGGCTAATAAGGAAGACAGAGGTTTTTGTGGCAGCCGCAGAAGTAGCCAGGGGAGTCAAAGCCCCACCTTCTTCACAAAGTGATTGATGGAGTTGTGTCTGGGCTCATCCTCTATAGCAAGGATTATCACAGTGTTTCAGATTTAATAGAAAGCATACATGTCCTAGAAGGTATGAACAGAATTCCAAAAACCATTGATGGTAAAAAATATGTATCCAATGAAGATAAGCAGCTGCATCCGTTGAATGATTTCACCAAGAAATTATCATGAAGTGGTTGAAAAGTAGGAAAGAGGAAATAAAAACATGAAAACTAGAGCTAGAGATCAGTGCAACACACTGTGGACATTTATGGGATCAGATGTTTCATTGGGACTCAGGGACTAGGGAACGGTGCCCGGGAAGACCAGTCAGCTTCGCTGGTCTTTGAAAGGGAAGTAAAATGTACTGGGTGTGTGGGTGAGGAGGTGAAGGGGAGAGCAGTGCGTGTGCAGGCGGGGGTGATGTGTGTTGGGGGGTTTAGAGTTCTGGGACTGCGTGGATAAAGACAGTGAGGTGTGAGAAAGAGAAAAATGGACGGGTTCCAGTAAAGGTGTATGTAGAAACTGAGTGGGATTGCTAAATAGAACACTAAACTGAGGACAAAATAGGAGAGATCTTATATGTGGTTCAAGAGTGCGGACTTTATTAAGTCAGAAAGAGAAAAACAAATACCGTATGCTAATACATAACTCTAAAAAAAATCTAAAAAAATAAAAATGGTTCTGATGAACCTAGGGGCAGGACAGGAATAAAGATGCAGACGTAGCAAATGGACTTGAGGACACGGGGAGGGGGAAAGGTTAGTTGGGACGAAGTGAGAGAGTTTCATGGACATATATACACTCCCAAATGTAAAACAGATAGCTAGTGGGAAGCAGCTGCATCGCACAGGGAGACCAGCTCGGTGCTTTGTGACCACCTAGAGGGGTGGGATAGGGAGGGTGGGAGGGGATTTGGGGATATAAGTATACATATAGCTGATTCACTTTGTTATAAAGCAGAAACTAACACACCATTGTAAAGCAATTATACTCCAATACAGATGTTAAAAAAATGAAGAGTTTGGACTTTATTATTTATCACGTAGGAACACGTACTATTGGACACATTTGAGGATGGGTGTGACATGATCCACGCTGGGTGTTTAGAAGCCCACTGGCAGCATGTGATGGGACTGTTGATAAAGACGTAGAGTCCGCTCTGAAATTAAGCCTGGATTTGGAGGACTTCTCATTTCTCTTTGAAACCAGTCAGACAGTTGGTCTGTAGACACTGCTCCACAAAAGAAGTTGGGCTATTTTCACCATTAACTTGACTCATTACTTTAGCATAATATACACCTGTCAGGGTTAAGTGTTTCTGATGTATGGTTGTGTCCTTGGTGAAGATGTAGAGTGCTACCAAGTTTGGAAACTGGCTGTAAAGGGCAGGAGTTCTAATGGATTTAGATAGTCAAAGCTAAAGGCAGTCCTGTAAAATCCCACTTAGAGGGCTTCCCTGGTGGCGCAGTGGTTAGGAGTCTGCCTGCCAATTCAGGGGACACAGGTTCGAGCCCTGGTCCAGGAAGATCCCACATGCCACGGAGCAACTAAGCCCGCACGCCACAACTACTGAGCCTGCGCTCTAGAGCCCTTGAGCCACAACTGCTGAGCCCACGCGCCTAGAGCCTGTGCTCCACAATAAGAGAAGCCACCGCAATGAGAGCCTGCGCATCGCAATGAAGGGTAGCCCCCGCTTACCGCAGCTAGAGAAAGCCCAGCGCACAGCAGTGAACACACGACGCAGCCAAAAATAAATAAATTTTTTAAAATTAAAAAATAAAATAAAATCCCACTTAGAGAAAATATGTTGAATGGGTGGGTTGTGTCTAGTGCAATCCCATCTCCTAAAATAGCGAGTAGGGCCACTGTTAGAAGGACTTAACCGTGTTCCCATAAAGTGGACAAAATAAATCTTGATCTGGAAAGAATTCTGATGGGAAATCAGAAGACAAAAGTGAATGAGTTCCACCTTTGGAGCTAAACTTCCTGACCCTGAATTTGATTCTCAGCCATTTACGGCCTCAATTTCTTAATTTGAAAAACATCAGATTATTCAACTAAATTTTTCTTCTCGACAACTCTGTGATTTTTTTCGAGAATCCCATAAACCCCAATTTCAGTGTAATTATAACATGTAAGTGCACCTGTGTTCAATTTTGAATGATATTAAACAAGGTAGCAAAAAATATTTTCTTGACTTCCGGGAGTTAACCATCTCATTGTAGAAATAAACCACAAGATGTGTTAAATTGCCAAAATATGCGTAATAAGCAGTAAAATGCTTAGGAGATAAATGAGCTATTTTCACAGTTCTATCAGAACTCTGATCTTATTTTGGTCTTTGATTGCTAATCTGCTTACCATGGTTTCTACTCCAAGGAATTTCCTCTACCGTGTCCTGCTTACCATTGTTGTGCTTGTTATCTTGATCAGCTAATATTGGTTCTTTATTAACATCCTGTAAGAAAGAGTGCCAAGAAGCCAGCATATATCCGTAGTGTCTATGAAGAAGCCAGCGTTTACCACCAACCTCTTTAAAGCTGGTGACCAGTGAATTTCCAGGGTGAAGGACTCAGACTAAAAACTATTTAAAAGGGACGTTGCTTAAGTCTCAAGTAGACCAAGTATAAAGCACCCCTTTTGAGACACTTACTATTTTCTCTTTGCTTTGAATCTTTATTGATTTATCTGGTAAACTTCTCAGCAGTAATACGTTCATCTAGTTCTTTCTTGATTACTTCTCTTTCTTACTGACCATTCTGAGGTCCTTTTGTCAAGGCTTTAGCTGAGCCATTTAGTGATTCTTAATACTTCTTTATTATGCAGAGTTAAAATCAGCGTGGCCCAACTTTTTACCCTCTTTAAATGCTGGCTTCCTAATATTTGTCTTACTCGTTTCTATTATATTCAGGAAAAGATAAAAGGACCCTTTGTATGGGCAGTGGGAGATGCGTACTTGTGCAATTTGGCAGACAGCAGTAGTCCTCTGATAAATTGCTGTATTTCAGAACTAATTTTGATGCCAAATCTGAAGAGCAGGAAATGTATCTTGTTGGCTTAAGGGGTCACACTGACTCAGAGCGGGCAGCTTTTGGCAATGAGTGGGCTCTCTGGAAAGTGCATTTATTCATTCTTTACAAAGAAGTTATCTTTCTTGTTAGGTGTGGATCTTAACCTTTCTTGCTTGTCCTCCCAGGACTTCCAAGAGTCTAGAAAAGTAAGATTATATCACAATATTTGATCAAGTATAAAATGCATTAGGTAAAAAGCAAATTATCACATTGGTGGAGAGAATTTTACACACATCATATTAGTTCAGTAAACTACACACCTAACCACAGGCACGTTACCACTCCACTACCTTTTTTATGTTCATATACAAATTTCTAGAAGGCTGCTTTTCAAGACAAGATAAAACTTCCATCGACATTTCAGGTTTTAGTCTTGATAAAATGCACTGATAGCTAAGCACTAAGATATTTACGAAGTGATATTTCCATAGACCTTTTTGACCCTTTTTAAAATCTTTTTTTTAATGTACAAATAGTGCTCACTCATATCACTTTTTTTTTAAATTTATTTTATATTGGAGCATAGTTGATTAACAATGTGGTGTTAGTTTCAGGTGTACAGCAAAGTGATCCAGTTATACCTTTACATGTATCTGTTCTTTTTCAAATTCTTTTCCCATTTAGGTTATTACAGAATATTGAGCAGAGTTCCCTGTGCTATATAGTAGGTCCTTGTTGGTTATCTATTTTACTGTATTTTTATTTATTTATTTTTAAAATTTTTATTGGAGTATAGTTGATTTACAATGTTGTGTTAGTTTCAGGTGTACAGCAAAGTGAATCAATTATATTGTACGTATACATATATCCACTCTTTTTTAGATTCTGACCCTTTCTTCCTTCATCAATAGAATCAGTGAGAAGTAGAAAACCTATAATCAATACCATCAATCTTTCTCGTTCCCATTTTGGAAAACAGCAGGCAGTTTATTACATATTATAGGAAGAGTTTAATCCCTAGGGAAAATGATATATAATATACTCTTTTCATATTAAACTCTGCTACCTTTCATTTTGCATGTATTGAAATGTCTTAAAAATGCGCCTTTGATTATTGATAGAAAGGAGATAGAAACCTAGTAAATTACATAATTACCAAACCAAAGATTCACATGCATATGTCTGGTCACCAGATCTCATTGTCAGCCTATTTCCAGACATAATGCAATTTCTAGATGAGGTCTTTGTTTTGAAACGACCTATGGTGAATTGAGTAGCAACTGCATCTCTTTTAAGGATGCAGATGTTAATGAACTTGATCCCAATACCACCAAAAGTAATATGGTCTTAACGTTAAGAATTCTTAAAATAACTAATGAGTTAATGTTTTCTCTGGAAAAAAGAGGAAAGGTAATAAGGTAGCATTTATTGGAAAGTATATTGGGGTTGACAACATAGGTAAAAAGCTAAAACCCAGCTGCCATTTAATAGGTGTCTTCACAATTCATTTTAGTTGGAAAAAAGGCAAAAAGAGTGATCTTAAAGAAACTAATTCATTTGAAAGATGCTGATTATTTGGCCATTTACATTTTTAAACTGTGTATATATTTCTGTTTGAAATCTGAGTAAATATATTTAGCTCATTATAGACATAATAAAATGCTCTGTAAAACTGATAAGTACGTCTCCTGGAAAGAGGCAAAATAAAATTCATTACACCTCTCAGAGACCCCATTTATTTAGAATGAAAGTTTTGAAGATATAATTAGAAAGATTCATCATAAATCATCTGCCCCAAAAGAAACTAAATAAGCTTCTTGCTGCTGTTGAAGAAGATACCTTCAATGTGTACAGTTAAGAGTCACCTCCTATTTTTAACTCAGGACATGATCTGGGAAAACTGTAGTGTGGCTGGCTTAATATTGCCCTTGTTTGTGTAAGCCTATATTAAAGGAATCCAGAGAGCCTTCTAATGGGGAAGACACTGAAAGTTCAACTAAAGCAGTTGACATTTCTGAATGTTTAAGGAACGTGGGCCTTTTAATTTTCTTTTTAATCTGTTTCCCAAATAATCGGTATCAAAGCTAGGTTTTCAAGCAGATTGTTCCTGATAGCCAATTCTGAAATGAAGCAGGAAGAATCCTTTTGATCTCTTGGGAGTAAACACTGTTCACAGATAACACCCAACAAGAGCATTTCTGTTCATGTGCTATCCAATTTAATATGAACAAGTGGAATTTGGGTTCAGCAAAGGATAAATAAATAAATAAATGAAAATCTCCTATAGGCTTTTGAGCGAATAACCTTAAATATCAAAAGATAACAATTTGTATAGCATGGTTATATAATGCATTTTTTGTCTTCTGTTGGGTTCATGTGACGAATTCCAGCTGATAAGCCCCAGACTCTGGAGTCACTTGTCTGACTAGTTATTAAGATTAAGATAAGTACTAAGAACGAAAGATACAGTGCTTTGTACTACCTTTATGGGATTGGGCCACCTAGGATTCTGAGTGTAAACAATGAATTAGTTCACCCTGACTCCTTTCAAACCTGAGGTGAACGCTGTAACTGTGGTGAAATATGATTGAAGCAGAGTATGAAGATTATATTTAATAGAAAATATTTTTTAAGTTAGCAGAAATCCTAACATGCATATAAAGGTCACAATAAGTTTACAGAAAAGAGATTTACTGTCTAATTTGTCTTGTTATACTGGTATTCAGAAATAAAGAGATAATGAATGGGTCCTAGGTAGTCATAGCAGAAAGGCATTTTTCTCCTCATGTAAACATGCCAAGAGGAAAAAAAATACAAGACATTTAAGTGCATTTAGGGGACTTTAAGATGAAAGATATATGAGTAAAAAATATATTTCTAATGCATATTCAACACTAATATTGCCTATTAAATGCTTCTCCCTCATTTTTCCAAGAGTGACAAAAGTGCATGCGCGGTGCTTTAAAGCTGATGGAATGTTCCAGAAGTACACCAAACAGAGACACATATTTTCTGAAGTTCAGTCAATGATTCACACTAAATATGGTAAATCTGAGCTTTGCTGTAAATTGGTAGGCAGCATTTCCAGCACAGCAAAGTTTAACTGTCTCTGAGATCGCTGGAGGAGTGATAGAAAGGGGTAATTTAGCAAGCGTCCCATAGCAACCTGCTGCGCAATGGAGAGCACTGGGTAGCCATTAATTTTTTTAATGAATTTAAAACTAGAGGTATGGAAATGGTTTTATGAAATGTATACACTGCTAAACAGTTAACTAGTCCTTAGGGGTTAAGTTTAATTATCTGTGTGTATATCATTTTGAGCAGGGTGATCTAATGAGTCAAAAAAACAAAACAAAACAAAAAAACAACCAAGAAGCCCCTATCTAGCTTCGTAAGGACTACTGAACACAGCAAACCAGCTACCTCAGCCTGCTGGTAGAGAGACAGTTCAAATGGTCACGGATGGCTCAGTCCACTTGGACTCGGAGACTTTTTAGGGCTCCATGGTTTTCTGCCTTTGCCATCCCAGAACCATATTTGGCAGAGGGAATGACCGAGTGCGGGGTTTTTCTGGATGCTAGGTCCCTCTCATCCAGTGGTTCTCCACCAGGGTGATTTTACCTCCCAGAGGACATGTGGCCATGTCTGCAGCCATTTTTGGTTGTGGCAACTGAGCAGCTGCTACCGACACCTATTGGGTAGAGTTCAGAGATGCTGCTGAACACCCAGCAATGCACAGGGCAGGCCCCCACAGCACAGAACGATCTGGCCCCAAAGCTCAGTGGTGCTGAGGTCGAAAAACGCTGTCTTACTGCAGCACTTTGAAAGAGCATTTATTGATGATATTTAAAAATATATAGTAGCTGCAGAAGGAGGCAAGCAGGGAGTTGTCACCCTTTCACTCCCCAAACAGATAATTGTGTTTTGGAGCTTTAGTGGGCAAAGTGTGTCTCCTGCCAACCAGATGCCCAGTGTCCGTATATGGACCCTTCAGCTCAACAGTTTTGATAAAAGGCCACAGATGAAGAGGCTTTGTACGACTTTGTCCCATAGTAGAATCGCAGACCTGGACATGCCCAACTTAGGAAGACCCTGTGCTGAAGAATAATGAAAACTGCTCTGCGGACAAAGCAGCTTGGACAGAAATGACTCATGAGATTCATCGCGGACCCATCATCCCTGATGGGCTGTGGGGAAAGGGATGCATTTGTACAGTTAGGAAGAAAACACAACAAAATGCAAAAACAAAAAACCCAAAAAACAAAAACTGCTCTTAGTTCCCTGAAGAAATTTATCTTAGGGATTAAAATGTATCCCTTTCCTTTCCACTCCAGTTAAATCATGGTGCCTTTTGAACTCCTTTGAGGCATTTCTTGAGATTCCATCTCTGCAGAGAATGAAGACAAATAGCAAAGAGGCTCTCCACCCCCATACAGCTTATTAAGTAAAACTAAAATTGGAACATAATGCCATGTGACAGATTTATAGTGAAAATATAAGCATTCCTTGAAAACTTGAGACAGAAGACATTTATACCCTCATACATTTTCAAACTTTAATAATATCGCATTCTGGTAGCAGGCGTTGCACACAGAAGGCCTTGATGTTCTGTAAGTGCATTTTCAACTCAGCCTTGTGGCCTAAGCAGTGGTCATAATAGGTGATTACCAGCCCTCTTGTGTTGCTTATTTAAAAATAAAAAAGGAGTGGTCAGTCCTGCTGTTGATGGCCATTGAAATACTTACCTGGAAGGAATATGGAATAATTAGAGCAAATGTGTCTTTCCTTGGTTTGGTGACTGCACTGTTGCAGGCCCCCAGAAACTTGGGTTTTGCAACTGAATCTGTTATAAAAGATTTGTATTTTTTTTTAGCATCTTTATTGGAGTATCATTGCTTTACAGTGGTGTGTTAGTTTCTGCTTTATAACAAAGTGAATCAGCTATACATATACATGTATCCCCATATCCCCTCCCTCTTGCGTCTCCCTCCCACCCTCCCTATCCCACCCCTCTAGGTGGTCACAAAGGACCGAGCTGATCTACCTGTGCTATGCGGCTGCTTCCCACTAGCCATGTGTTTTATATTTAGTAGTGGATATATGTCCATGCTACTCTCTCACTTCGTCCCAGCTTACCATTCCCCCTCCCCGTGTTCTCAAGTCCATTCTCTACATCTGTGTCTTTATTCCTGTCCTGCCCCTAGGTTCTTCAGAACCATTTATTTTATTTTTTTTAGATTCCATATATATGTATTAGCATACGGTATTTGATTTTCTTTTTCTGACTTACTTCACTCTGTAAGACAGACTCTAGGTCCATCCACTTCACTACAATTAACTCAATTTCATTTATTTTTATGACTGAGTAATATTCCATTGTACATATGTGCCACATCTTCTTTATCCATTCATCTGTCGATGGACACTTAGGTTGCTTCCATGTCCTGGCAATTGTAAATAGAGCTGCAATGAGCATTGTGGTACATGACTATTTTTGAATTATGGTTTTCTCAGGGTATATGCCCAGTAGTGGGATTGCTGGGTCATATGGTAGTTCTGCTTTTAGTTTTTTGAGGAACCTTCATATTGTTCTCCATAGTGGCTGTATCAATTAACATTCCCACCACCAGTTCAAGAGGGTTCCCTTTTCTCCACATCCTGTCCAGCATTTATTGTTTCTAGATTTTTTTTTTTTTGCGGTACGCGGGCTTCTCACCGTTGTGGCCTCTCCCATTGCGGAGCACAGGCTCCGGATGTGCAAGCTCAGCGGCCATGGCTCATGGGCCCAGCCGCTCCGCAGCATGTGGGATCTTCCCAGACCGGGGCACGAACCCGTGTCCCCTGCATCAGCAGGCGGACTCTCAACCACTGCGCCACCAGGGAAGCCCTGTTTCTAGATTTTTTGATGATGGCCATTATGACCGGTGTGAGGTGATACCTCATTGTAGTTTTGATTTGAATTTCTCTAATGATTAGTGATGTTGAGCATCCTTTCATGTGTTGTTGGCAATCTGTATATCTTCTTTGGAGAAATGTCTATTTAGGTCTTCTGCCCATTTTTGGATTGGGTTGTTTGTTTTTTTGATATTGAGCTGCATGAGCTGCTTGTATATTTTGGAGATTAAGCCTTTGTCAGTTGCTTTGTTTGGAAATATTTTCTCCCATTCTGAGGGTTCTCTTCATCTTGTTTATGGTTTCTTTTGCTGTGCAAAAGCTTTTAAGTTTCATTAGGTCCCATCTGTTTATTTTTGTTTTTATTTCCATTTCTCTAGGAGGTGGGTCAAAAAGGATCTTGCTGTGATTTATGTCATAGCATGTTCTGCCTAGGTTTCCCTCTAACAGTTTTATAGTGTCTGGTCTTACATTTAAGTCTTTAATCCATTTTGAGTTTATTTTTGTGTATGGTGTTAGGGAGTGTTCTAATTTCATTCTTTTACATGTAGCTGTCCAGTTTTCCCAGCACCACTTAATTAAAGGGGCTGTCTTTTCTCCATTGTATATTCTGGCCTCCTTTATCAAAGATAAGGTGACCATATGTGCATGGGTTTATCTCTGGGCTTTCTATCCTGTTCCATTGATCTGTATTTCTGTTTTTGTGCCAGTACCATACTGTCTTGATTACTGTAGCTTTGTAGTATATTCTGAACTCAGGGAGCCTGATTCCTCCAGCTCCATTTTTCATTCTCAAGATTGCTTTGTCTATTCAGGGTCTTTTGTGTTTCCATAAAAATTGTGAAAATTTTTGTTCTAGGTCTGTGAAAAAGACCATTGGTATTTTGATAGGGATTGCATTGAATCTGTAGATTGCTTTGGGTAGTATAGTCATTTTCACAAAGTTGTTTCTTCCAATCCAAGAACATGGTCTATCTCACCATCTGTTTGTATCATCTTTAGTTTCTTTCATCAGTGTCTTATAGTTTTCTGCATACAGGTCTTTTGTCTCCTTACGTAGGTTTATTCCTGGGTAGTTTTTTCTTTTTGTTGTGGTGGTAAATAGGAGTGTTTCCTTAATTTCTCTTACAGGTTTTTCATCATTAGTGTATAGGAATGCAAGAGATTTCTGTGCATTAATTTTGTATCCTGCTACTTTACCAAATTCATTGATTAGCTCTAGTAGTTTTCTGGTAGCATCTTTAGGATTCTCTATGTATAGTACCATGTCATCGGCAAACAGTGACAGTTTTACTTCTTTTCTGATTTGGATTCCTTTTATTTCTTTTTCTTCTCTGATTGCTGTGGGTAAATCCTCCAAAACTATGTTGAATAATAGTGGTGAGAGTGGACAACCTTGTCTTCTTCCTGATCTTAGTGGAAATGGCTTCTGTTTTTCACCATTGAGAACGCTGTTGCCTGTGGGTTTGTCATATATGGCCTTTATTATGTTGAGGTAGGTTCCCTCTATGCCTACTTTCTGGAGGGTTTTTATCATAAATGGGTGTTGAATTTTATCGAAAGCTTTTTCTGCATCTATTGAGATGATCATATGGTTTTTCTCCTTCAGTTTGTTAATATGGTTTATCACATTGATTGATTTGCATATATTGAAGAATCCTTGCATTCCTGGGATAAACCCCACTTGATCATGGTGTATGATCCTTTTAATGTGCTTTTGGATTCTGTTTGCTAGTATTTTGTTGAGGATTTTTGTGTCTATGTTCATCTGTGATATTGGCCTGTAGTTTTCTTTCTTTGTGACATCTTTGTCTGGTTTTGGTATCAGAGTGATGGTAGCCTCATTGAATGAGTTTGGGAGTGTTCCTCCCTCTGCTATATTTTGAAAGAGTTTGAGAAGGCTGGGTGTTAGCTCTTCTGTAAATGTTTGATAGAATTCGCTTGTGAAGCCATCTGGTCCTGGGCTTTTTTTTGTTGGAAGATTTTTAATCACAATTTCAATTTCAGTGCTTGTGATTGGTCTGTTCATATTTTCTATTTCTTCCTGGTTCAGTCTCAGAAGGTTGTGCTTTTCTAAGAATTTGTCCATTTCTTCCAGGTTTTCCATTTTATTGACATATAGTTGCTTGTAGTAATCTCTCATGAGCCTTTGTATTTCTGCAGTGTCAGTTGTTACTTCTTTTTCATTTCTAATTCTGTTGATTTGAATCTTCTCCCTTATTTTTTCTTAATGAGTCTGGCTAATGGCTTATCAATTTTGTTTATCTTCTCAGAGAACCAGCTTTTGGTTTTATTGGTCTTTGCTATTGTTTCCTTCATTTCTTTTTCATTTATTTCTGATCTGATCTTTATGATTTCTTTCCATCTGCTAATTTTAGGGGGTTTTTGTTCTTCTTTCTCTAATTGCTTTACATGTAAGGTTAGGTTGTTTATTTAAGATGTTTCTTTTTTCTTGAGGTAGGATTGTATTGCTATAAACTTCCCTCTTAGAACTGCTTTTGCAGCATCCCATAGTCTTTGGGTCGTTGTGTTTTCATTGTCATTTCTTTCTAGGTATTTTTGATTTCCTCTTTGATTTCTTCAGTGATCTCTTGGTTATTTAGTAGTGTATTGTTTAGCCTCCATGTATTTGTATTTCTTACAGATTTTTTTCCCTGTAATTGCTATCTAGTCTCATAGCGTTATGGTCAGAAAAGATACTTGATACAATTTCAATTTTCTTAAATTTACCAAGGCTTGATTTGTGACCCAAGATATGATCTATCCTGGAGAGTGTTCCCTGAGCACTTCAGAAGAAAGTGTAATCTGCTATTTTTGGATAGAATGTCCTATAAATATCAATTAAGTCGATCTCTTGTTTAATGTATCTTTTAAAGCTGGTGTTTCCTTATTTATTTTTATTTTGGATGATCTGTCCCTTGGTAAAAGTGGGGTGTTAAAGTCTGCTACTATGATTGTGTTACTGTCAATTTCCCCTTTTATGGCTGTTAGCATTTGCCTTATGTATTGAGGTGTTCCTGTGTTGAGTGCATATATATTTGTAATAGCTATAACTTCTTCTTGGATCGATCCCTTGATCATTATGTAGTGTCCTTCTTTGTCTCTTGTAATAGTCTTTATTTTAAAACCTGCTTTGTCTGATATGAGAATTGCTACTCTAGCTTTCTTTTGATTTCCATAGGCATGAAATATCTTTTTCCATCCCCTCACTTTCAGTCTGTATGTGTCCCTAGGTCTGAAGTAGGTGTCTTGTAGGCAGCATATATATGGGTCTTGTTTTTGTATCTGTTCAGCCAGTCTGTGTCTTTTGGTTGGAGCATTTAATCCATTTACATTTAAGGTAATTATTGATATGTATGTTCCTATTACCATTTTCTTAATTGCTTTGGGTTTGTTATTATAAGTCTTTTCCTTCTCTTTTGTTTCCTGCTTAGAGAAGTCCCTTTAGCATTTGTTGTGGAGGTGGTTTGGTGGTGCTGAATTCTCTTAGCTTTTGCTTGTCTGTAAAGTTTTATTTTCTCCATCAAATCTGAATGAGATCCTTGCTGGGTAGAGTAAACTTGGTTGTAGTTTCTTCCCTTTCATCACTTTTAATATGTCCTGTCACTCCCTTCTGGCTTGCAGAGTTTCTGCTGAAAGACGATCTGTTAACCTTATGGGGATTACCTTGTATGTTAATTGTTGCTTTTCCCTTCCTGCTTTTAATATTTTTTCTTTGTATTTTAATTTTTGATAGTTTGATTAACATGTGTCTTGGTGTGTTCCTCCTTGGGTTTATCCTGTATGGAACTCTCTGTGCTTCCTGGGCTTAATTGACTATTTCCTTTCCCATATTAGGGAAGTTTTCAACTATAATCTCTTCAAATATTTTCTCAGTCCCTTTTTTTTTCTCTTCTTCTTCTGGACCCCTAAAGTTTGAATGTTGGTGCATTTAATATTGTCCCAGAGGTCTCTGAGACTGTCCTCAATTCTTTTCATCCTTTTTTCTTTATTCTGCTCTGTAGTAGTTATTTCCAGTGTTTTATCTTCCAGGTCACTTATCCGTTCTTCTGCCTCAGTTATTCTGCTAATGATTCCTTCTAGAGAATTTTTAATTTCATTTATTGTGTTGTTCATCATTGTTTGTTTGCTCTTTAGTTCTTCTAGTTCTTCTAGTTCTTCTCTTTAGTTCTTCTTTTAGTCCATGTTAAACATTTCTTGTATTTTCTCCATTGTATGTCCAAGTTTTTGGATCATCTTTAATATCATTTCTCTGAATGCTCTTTCAGGTAGACTGCATATTTCCTCTTCATTTGTTTGTTCTTGTGAGTTTTTACCTTTCTCCTTCATCTGCTGTGTATTTCTCTGTCTTCTTATTTTGCTTATCTTACTGTGTTTGGGGTCTCCTTTTCACAGGCTGCAGGTCGTAGTTGCCATTGTTTTTGGTGTCTGTCCCCAGTGTTTTAGGTTGGTTCAGTGGGTTGTGTAGGCTTCCTGGTGGAGGGGACTGATGCCTGTATTCTGGTGGATGAGGCTGGATCTTGTCCTTCCGGGTGGCAGGACCACATCCGGTGGTGTGCTTTGGGGTGTCTGTGCACTTATTATGATTTTAGTCAGCCTCTTTGCTAATGGGTGGGGTTGTGTTCCTGTCTTGCTAGCTGTTTGGCCTAGGGTGTCCAGCCCTGTAGCTTGCTGGTCGTTGAGTGGAGCTGGGTGTTAGCGTTGAGATGGAGATCTCTGGAAGAGCTTTTGCCATTTGATATTATGTGGAGCTGGGAGGTCCCTGGTGGAGCAATATCATGACCTCAGCTCTCCCACCTCAGAGGCTCAGGCCTGACACCCAGCCGGAGCACCAAGACCCTGTCAGCCACAGGGAAGAAAAAGGAGTGAAGAAAAAAAAGGGGAAGAAAAAGGAGGGAAGAAAAAAAGAAAGAAGGCGAAAATAAATAAATAATGTTATTAAAATAGAAAAAGAATATTAAAAATAAAAACGTAATAGAAAAAAGAGAAGGAAAGAAGAGAGCAACCAAACCAAAAAATAAATCCACCAATGATAACAACTGCTGAAAGCTATATATATATACATATATATATATATATATATATATATATATATATATATAACGGACAGTCAGAACCGTAGTACAAATGGCAAAAGCAAAACTATACAGGCAGAATCACACAAAGAAGCATACACATACACACTCAGAAAAAGGAAAAAAATATATATAAAAAAGAAGAGAGCAACCAGATCAATAAATATACCATTGATAATAAGCTCTAAATACTAAACTAAGAAAAACATAAAACCAGAAACAAATTAGATGCAGAAAGCAAACTCCAAGTCTATAGTTGCCCCCAAAGTCCACCGCCTCAGTTTTGGGATGATTCGTTGTCTATTCAGGTATCCCACAGATGCAGGGTACATCAGGTCAATTGTGGAGATTTAATCCACTGCTCCTGAGGCTGCTGGGAGAGATTTCCCTTTCTCTTCTTTGTTCGCACAGCTCCCAGGGTTCAGCTTTGGATTTGGCCCGGCCTCTGCGTGTAGGTCGCCGGAGGGCGTCTGTTCTTTGCTCAGACAGGACGGGGTTAAAGGAGCAGCTCATTCGGGGGCTCTGGCTGACTCAGGCCAGGGGGAGGGAGGGGCACGGAGTGCGGGGCGGGCCTGCAGTGGCAGAGGCCAGCGTGACGTTGCACCAGCCTGAGGCGTGCCATGCGTTCTCCCAGGGAAGTTGTCCCTGGATCACGGGACCCTGGCAGTGGCAGGCTGCACAGGCTCCCGGGAGGGGAGGTGTGGATTGTGACCTGTGCTCGCACACAGGGTTCTTGGTGGCGGCAGCAGCAGCCTTAGCGTCTCATGCCCGTCTCTGGGGTCCGCGCTTTTAGCTGCGGCTCGGGCCCATCTCTGGAGCTCCTTTAAGCAGCGCTCTTAATCCCTTCTCCTCGTCCACCAGGAAATAAAGAGGCAAGAAAAAGTCTCCTGCCTCTTTGGCAGCTCCAGACCTTTTCCCGGACTCCCTCCCAGGTAGCTGTGGCGCACTAGCCCCTTCAGGCTGTGTTC
Organism: Lagenorhynchus albirostris; assembly: GCF_949774975.1. NCBI lineage: Eukaryota > Metazoa > Chordata > Mammalia > Artiodactyla > Delphinidae > Lagenorhynchus > Lagenorhynchus albirostris. Next base: position 15,143,684 of record NC_083096.1, on the reverse strand, counting down.
ACACAGCCAACCCCAGCCCTCTCCCTGCGCTCTGACCAAAGCCCAAGCCTCAGCTCCCAGCCCCGCCCGCCCTGGCGGGTGAGCAGACAAGCCTCTCGGGCTGGTGAATCCTGGTTGGCACCAATCCTCTGTGCGGGAATCTCTCCGCTTTGCTCTCCGCACCTCTGTTGCTGCGCTGTCCTCCATGACTCCGAAGCTTCCCTGCCCCACCACCCGCAGTCTCCGCCCGCGAAGGGGCTTCCTAGTGTGTGGAAACCTTTCCTCCTTCACTGCTCCCTCCCACTGGTGCAGGTCCCGTCCCTATTCTTTTGTCTCTGTTTATTCTTTTTTCTTTTGCCCTACCCAGGTACGTGGGGGGTTTCTTGCCTTTTGGGAGGTCTGAGGTCTTCTGCCAGCATTCAGTAGGTGTTCTGTAGGAGTTGTTCCACATGTAGATGTATTTCTGTTGTATATGTGGGGTGGAAGGTGATCTCCACGTCTTACTCCTCCACTATCTTGAAGACCTCCCCAAGATCTGTATTTTTTAATTTTATTTTTTTAATTGAAGCATAGTTGATTTACAGTGTTTTGTTAATCTCTGCTGTACAGCAAAGTGACAGAGTTGTACACATATATACATTCTTTTTTTATATTCTTTTCCATTATGGCTTATCCCAGGGTGTTGAATATAGTTCCCTGTGCTGTACAGTAGGATCTTGTTGTTTATCCATTCCATATATAATAGTTTGCATCTACTAACCCCAAACTCCCAATCCACCCCTCCCCCACCCCACCTCCCCCCTTTGCAACCACAAGTCTGTTCTCTATGTCTGTGAGTCTGTTTATGTTTCATAGATAAGTTCATTTGTTTCATAATTTAGATCCCACATATAAGTGATATTATATGGTATTTGTCTTTCTCTTTCTGACTGACTTTGTTTAGTACCATAATCTCTAGATCCATCCATGTAGCTGCAAATGGCACTATTTCATTCTTATTTATGGTGAATAGTATTGCATTGTATATATACCGTATCTTCTTCATCCATTCCGCTGTCAATAGACATATAGGTTGTTTCTATGTCTTAGCTATTGTAGATAGTGCTGCTATGAACATAGGGGTACATGTATCTTTCTGAATTAGAGCTTTGTCTGGATATATGCCCAGGAGTGGGATTGCTGGATTATATGGTGACTCTATTTTTAGTTTTCTGAGGAACCTCCATACTGTTTTGCGTAGTGGCTTACATTCCCCACCAACTTACATTCCCATAAAAGGTCTATCTTTGAAGACAGTTGCATAAAGGGATTGTCAAATGAAACTGAAGACCCAAGCTCAGCCTTATCTGAAACTCAGTTTCTCTCCTTTTTGAGGATTGTTAATTGGGTGAGGACTCCCTTAAATTAGTAAATAAACAATTTTGCTATTGTGAAAAATCAAGCAAGAAACCATATTGGAGATCACCAGTGGGTGTAAAAAATCTGTGATAGATGTTCACACCCTTTTTTGACTCAGTTATTCCTGAGAACTCCTGAGAAAGCATCAGAGCTCTAGATCACGGGTTGGGATGGGAAACCACCGTCCTGGGACCAAATCCTGTCCAATGCCTATTTTTGTAAATAAAGTTTTATTGGAATAGAGTCACAGCCATTTATCTGCATATTGCCTATAACTGGGGTGGAATTGAATAGTGACAATATATCTTGAAAAACCTAAAATATTGACTATCTGCCCCTTTACAGGAAAAGTTTGCTAACCCCTCAAGACAAAGACATATGTTTATTGTTTCCTTGTTTATAAGTAGAAGTATATTTTGTTATAGAGCATTGTTAACTAAATGGCAATACATCCCTCTAACGAGATAGTCTGTTCTAAATATTCTGTTGTGCCCAAATGTTTCTTAGAATCTGAAGACGTGGAAATATTTTTGTGGTACAGTAAGTGGGTAAAAGTAGGCTTGTAAACTGTACCTAAAATGAGATATTAACTATGTAAAGATGTCCAAAGAGAATAGACTAAATGCAAACAAACCACCAATTAGTTATTTAGGGATGGTAACGTTATGGGTAATTAAAATTTTTTTCTTTGTGTATGATCTCAATTTTCTGCTGTATTTTTGAAATAAAGTTTCTTTTACTGTCAGGAATAAAAAAAGTCTAAGTTATTATGGTGAAAGGAAGGAAGGAAGGGAGGGAAGGAGGGACGGAGGGAGGGAGGGAAAGGAAGGAAGAGAAAGGAAGGAAAGAAAAGAAAAGAAGAGGCACTGGGAATCCTGCTGTAGATTGTTTCCTTCTCGGAACAGTGGAAACCCGATTTCCATCCCGATTTCCTCCCAGAGGGAGGGAGAAGCAGAGACACCCCGGGTGGAAGGCACATCACTTTCCCAGGAGAATGGGGTCATGTTCACTACTAGTGCCTGCTGTTGCTTTTTAGATCCAGAAATTTATCAGATTAGCTTAAGTCTAAGAGTAGAGACTTGGGAAAATGTGATACCTGAACTTGGATATTTTAGGAGAAGCACAAGGATAAGTCAGAAAGTTCCAGAAGTGGAGTGTTTTAGGGGAAGGGGAAAACTTGAGTTAGATACTGAGAGGAGGCCACTGGGTGATTTGGGGTAGAGTAAGGGGAACAGTACAGTTTAGAAGCAGGGAAGCACCACAGAACAGAAGATCGGAAGAAGCTCTGACAGGCATCACCTATTTCCCAATTTTGCCCAGAATCAGCTTTGCTGAGTCCAACTTTTTTTTTTTCCCCCAATCTTTCTTTGTCTCCCCACCAAAGCTGATGATAACTACCGTGACCAACTTGGTCTTTCTATAGGGGATGATAAATTACACTGTATGAATGTTACCCTTATATTAGATTCTTTATTGTATTGCTAGTAAAATTAGGTGAAGAAAATGTGCATCACCTGTGACCCTATTCTGATAAAGGCTCTTGCATATGTGACTATCTTTGGTTGAATTAAATTCATTCACATTTAGCAAATATTTGTGGTACTGCTTCTACGTGCCAAATGCTATTCTTAGCACTGAAGACACCAAGGTGAACAAGACAGAAAAACATTGTTCTGCCCTATTATCCTTGAGTAATAGGATAGGGAAATAGACAGTAAACATGTACATACATACATGTATGTATGCGTATACTATTTCAGATATTGATAAGTGGTAGGAAGATGATAAAACAAGATAATAAGCTAGTGGCTCTGAGGATGGGCTGGGAAAGTCCTACTTTATTTAAGAGTCATCTGGGGGGTCTTCTGTGGTGAAAACATTTGATCTGAGCTGGGAATAAGGAAGCAGACAGAATCAACCGTGCAAAAATTCAGTTTCATTCAACTAAACAAATATTTAATTGTGCCAGGTACTGTCTGGTCACTTGGGCTATAGTAGTGAATGAAACGAAGTCCCTGCTTGTTTGGAGTTGTCATTTGTTTGTGTGTGTGTATATGTGTGTTCATGCATACATGCGTGGTGCATATATTACTATTTGTGCGCGCACACACACACACACACACACACACTACGCTATGAAGAGAGAGAGAGCATATGACTTGAGTAGGATGGAATGCCTGAGTGTTATTTTATGACAAAGCCAGAGTAATACAGTACATAGTAATACAGTAGTAATACAGTACAAACCTGTAAATTTGTATGTGAGTAGAAACCTGGAGAAAGCTAGGGCAATGTTTCAGAGTAGTTTCCAAGCAGCGAGCAGGCTTTAATGGAGGGGGAGAGGAGCTTGGTGTGTTTGGATGACAGGGAGAAGGCCCATGAGGCCAGAGCTCCGTGCATAGGTTGGAGAGAGGTCGAATATGGCATCAAATTGAGCAGGGTAGAGTGTGTCAGCCTGTTAGACTGAGGTGAGAAGTACAGATTTTATTCACTTTATCATAAGCAAGTTTGGGGTGGTTTGGAGCCATGGGGTGATGCCATGCAATTTCCCCTAAGTTGAGGGACTTAGTAGAGATAAAGATGGGAAAGAAGGTACCCATATTTATTTTAGAATTTAAAATATTCAGACAGTGCCCAGTTATCCAGTTCTCCCCTTATCAGAACTTTCACTTAAACGGACCTGAGAAAGAATGAATGATTTAGGGAGGATCTGGTTCTGAATTCCCCAGGCTTGTGGTCAATTTCAAGTGCTATCCTCTGTGTTCTTAAAGAGGCTCATCTGGCTGGAAGGAAGGAGAAGCAGAAGGACTCTTCCTCTCCCCTCATTCCCTCAGTTTTATTAAGAAAATAGTTGTATTTTCATCTCCTGAGCACTGCATATTAAGATAACAAGCCAAAGGAGAAAGCACCCACACAGTGTGTGAGGTAAAATTAGGACAATGCTTGGATTCCTGAGGGCTGTAATTAAATCTACTTGGATTAAAAAAGAGTTATTTCGGGCTTCCCTGGTGGTGCAGTGGTTGAGAGTCCGCCTGCCGATGCAGGGGACATGGGTTCGTGCCCCGATCCGGGAAGATCCCACATGCCGTGGAGCGGCTGGGCCCGTGAGCCATGGCCGCTGAGCCTGCGCGTCCAGAGCCTGTGCTCCGCAACGGGAGAGGCTACAACAGTGAGAGGCCCACGTACCGCAAAAAAAAAATTTCAATTTGGATTTATGTTGCAAGGAAACAAAAAAGGAAGAAAGAATGGGAAAGTGACATACCGCTGAAAGAACTCTTAATTCCAATGTATTCAACTCACCCATCAGAAGAATTGGCATTAATTTAAGGTACCCAATTACAGTAATGTGGTTCAGAGCACCTCAATAGGTGTTTCAATCTCAAGCCAGGACTAACATTTGTAATCCTTTAAATGCACTTAAGAAATTGATGTTACAGCCCCACAATCTGTTAGGGGCCTTGCTTGCTAGATGATTGCAAAGTATCCCACCATTAATTGGATCATCAGAATGTGATCTGCGTCCTGGTCCCTGGATTATGGAAGACTGACTCTGCTCTGACGTGTTGAACCAGAAGCTCCTTTTGCTAGAGATTTTGACCCTTAATGTAGATAAGTGGTATTTTTCATCAATCTTAGCTTGCATTAAAAAAGGGGAAATGTCAGTTCAGTGTGGGGCATTTAACTTAATTCAACATCTTTTAATTTAATACCTTGGAAAAGTTGGTCTCTCCGACCTGCCTCACACCGCTGATGGAATGTTTTGTAAAGCCCTGTTGAAAAAGGTGATCTTCCATTCGTTAATAAAATCACAATTTTGAAACTCCCTGCTTTTCATGTTATTGTTGCAAAAAAAAAGGTTCATAAAACTCAGGAAAAACAACAAAGCACAACTTTATTTCTTAATAGGTCCCTTTGTTAGGACAGGGTTGAAAAGATGCATGGAAACAAAAATTTTAAAACAGGATGAGCCGGTCCCATCTGTCTCCTTTCTTTTCATCCTTGTTTAAGCTGTGAAGCAATGAGGTGGTCTGTTTGAGTGCCTGGTCATCATGAAATGAGGACAAGGTAATTTTATTCCTTTCAAGGCGGAAAGAAAGAAGAATGAATCACTACTAGTGTCTGTTCACTAGCATGGTTTTTTGATGAGTGCATATTTCACAGGTATAAAGTCTGGATTCCAGTTTAGTGGGTTTTTATGAAATTCCACCAGGTCAACAAAAAATACCGCCCCTGCATTTGTGTATGTTAGCTCACATCTGGCACGTGAGGCAATAAAGCAGTCTTCAGCCAGCTTTGACGTCTTCAAAGTTTTATGGGATAAATACAATGTCAAATCCATAGCACTTTGCTTCTTGGATTACTAGTAGTGCTTTCTTGTCAATGGATAGATAAAGATGCACGTCTTCCTATGAAAACCATTTACAACTGGTAAAATGGACAGTTTAGTCTCTGCCTGGGTTATCTTGTAAGCGCATCACAGACACTTAATTGGAGTCCTGGGTGACAGTTGGGTTGGTGCTGCATCTCCAGGCAGGAAGTCCATCTGCCTCTTGCTTTAAGGATACTGAGGGTTGGAGAGAGAAGTGGAATTTGTGACAGAGTACTTTGCTGGCTTCTGATGCTCTGAAGACAAACAGAATCTCAGCCATAGTTGCCCTGGTGTCCCTTTGCGACAGCTTTCATTTCACACTTCCACGTGGTCCTTTCCTAACGGGATCCCTTGACAGTGAACCCCATGCAAGCACAGGATGGATGGGTACTCCGCGGACCTGAACCGGACCTCCCTTGTAAGCGATGTCTTAACTGAACCATAAACCAGGGTTCTCTTAAGCTGCACTGTGAGGATATAAATTCAACTCTGAGACAGAAAAGGGAAGGGAAGTTACGACCTTACATAGAACTGGGCCCCACGAATAGGGTTGCATAGATTATATAATCTATGCTATTAAATAGCATAGATTTCCTAAGTGAGACTGCCCTACATCAAGAATGATCTTTGCTTGTGGGGTGTTCTGTTTTAGTCATTCTTGCCAGTATGAATAGTGGAGAAAAATATCTTCTGGCTTTATTTCGTTCAATCTGGCAATGAGCTTCCAGGCAAATTAATTTTATTCTCTTTAATGGCCAAAAATCTATTTTATATTAAGAGGATTTCTTAATTTAAGTTTGAAAAATGAAAACTAGATATGAAAACTGGACCTCAATATGAGAAATACGTTCCTTTTGTAAAAAATCGTCTTTACCATCCTAAGCCCAGATATTTTCTTCTTGTTTTTCATTTGAAAATATAAAGATTAATTTTTTAAAAAGTTAGATTTGCACTACTTGCTGAACCTGGATAAACTAGCTTGTGCATTTCCCAAAGGTTTTATGTTAGAACCAGACCTCTGCCTTTTTGTTTTTTATTCCAAGCTATGAGCACATATGCCCCTGCAGGGTGGGGGGAGTTAAGAGGTGTGAGCATGATAAAGTGAACCTGCCATAAGCTACCTGTCTAATTGTTTTAGGTTTCCACCTGGCCTGCCACTGGCCTGAGGAGGCATTCTTTTTTTTTTTTTTTTTTGCGGTACGCGGGCCTCTCACTGTTGTGGTCTCTCCCGTTGCGGAGCACAGGCTCCGGACGCACAGGCTCTCAGCGGCCATGGCTCACAGGCCCAGCCGCTCCGCGGCATGTGGGATCTTCCCAGACCGGGGCACGAACCCGTGTCCCCTGCATCGGCAGGCGGACTCTCAACCACTGCGCCACCAGGGAAGCCCTGAGGAGGCATTCTTTTTAGCTGCTCTCCAAAGTGGGCAACAAAATGCTCCCAGACCTTGTTCCTTCGTGTTAAAGTTCCATCCTAAACGAAGCCGGCAGCTGTTTTTGCCCAGTGTTATGGACCTCTACACTTTCCTTCCTGATTGAATTCCTCTAGAATCCCCCAGGACAAGGACAGTGTGCAGACCAGGGTCGACCAGACTGGTAGCCCCTGAGTTAAAGACTGAGATGTTTACCCTGAAGACAGGACTGTTTCTGTGCTCTTAGGCTCCTAAGAGGGGGAAAGGACTGCTGGGAGGCCATTGATGGGAGTCTACCCTGAGTGTCTGTTTTTTCCACTTCCTCTCCCTCTCCCTTTATCTCTATCCCTGTCTCTGTCTCCATCTCCATCATCTCCATCCCCATCCCCATATCCCCATGTCCATCTCCGTCTCTCTCTCTCTCCCCTCCCTACGTCTCCTCCTATTGCCCCTTCTCCAGAAATTAGAAAAAAATCCTGTTTAATTTAAAGATCCACAGTACTCTTTAACAAAGAGGCTACCCATTCAATTTTGGATCCGTTGGTGATAACTGTAACTGTTTACCAGTTATTTCAACCTTAAGGAAATGCTGTTTACGGTAAACGTAGGTGGTTAGAGCACAGTGAATTGAGGCCAAAGTCATGTATTCTATCCCTGTCTAGGCCAGTCATTCTTTTTTAGTAATGTCACAGTATGCTTCTAAAATGCATTCAACGTCTTAACAACGTGTGCCTCTAGTTGTAGCGTTATCAGAAAAAAGAAGTGTCAGGGTTTCAAAGTCATTATCAGAGCTGGGGAGAAAAATGACAGTGTACATGTGCTAATTGTTAGTTAGTGGTATGATCTTCATATACTAAAGACAGCAGTTCTGTAGATTGAAAAACAAACCAATTGTTGATGTCATACCACTGCTTCTTTCATCCATTACCAGAATCAGAACGAATTTTCACCTGATGACAATGAGTAATTATGATATGAATAAATGGGAAATGAGCTCATTCTTTCTTTTCCATATCTGATTTCAGGGGCTCAGATAGGAGGCAGGTCTAAGGAAGGAGAAAGGTGTTTCATCAGTGGGTATAGAAAAAACGCAAAAGCTAGCTGTAGAAGTGGCTTTGTTCTTCATTTCATGCCTTCTCAGGTACAGTTAGTGAAGAGATAATTTTGGGGAAACAGACTTAAAAAAAGCTCGTCTCCCAAGCCTCGGTTGTAGTAGGGCTTTTAGCCATATGCCACCTAAGTCTACTCTCCCTATATATATATAAAAAAATATCCCTGCAATGTAAAGTTTCTGGAAGCCGGCTGACCTTGTAACCTACTTTCTAAGAAGTCTGCACCCATAATTGTTAGACAGAATTCATCTCAGCACTTTTAAAATTGTGAATCTTACAAAGGACAGTTCCCAGCCCATCCCACAGGTCATCTTTCCTCTCGTTGGTGCCCAGCGTGCTGTATGCTGTGGTCAAAGTTCATGGCGGAGGACCCCATCAGCCTGCTTTTTAGCTTCCTGTTGCCTTCCAGGATGATTCCTCATCTTCCTCAGCCCACAATATCAAATTCTCTAGACCACTTGACGACAAGAGGGAACCTTTGGGTCCAAGGCACAAACCCATCATCAGCTTACCCCAGGATTTGCCAGACTTCAATCACTGATTCCCCCAGTAATGATGATTAGACATCAGCACATTCATTCAAGCAGGGAATGACAGTTTTAGTATTCTAAAAATCAGAGATGTCTATGGAAAGGGTTACTGTTTTAAAAGTAAAATGTATCTTTAAAAAAAAATTTTTTTTTAATTAATTTATTTTTGGCTTTGTTGGGTATTTGTTGCTGCACGTGGGCTTTCTCTAGTTGTGGCGACGAGGGGCTACTCTTTGTTGCAGTGTGCGGGCTTCTCATTGCGGTGCCTTCTCTTGTTCTGGAGCATGGGCTCCAGGTGTGTGGGCTTCAGTAGTTGCGGCATGTGGGCTCAGTAGTTGTGGCTCGCGGGCTCTAGAGCGCAGGCTCAGTAGTTGTGGCGCACGGACTTAGTTGCTCCACGGTATGTGGGATCTTCCCGGACCGAGGCTCAAACCCGTGTCCCCTGTATTGGCAGGCGGATTCTCAACCACTGCGCCACCAGGGAAGTCCCTTCAAAGTTAAATGTATCTTTACTTGAGGGCTGGACCAATGCTTTTTCATAGAGTAGTTTATTTGGTACTTCTTCTTATTATGAGGTGGTCTCATGCTTGATCTGCCCAGCACTAAAGCTTGGAAGCATTTGCCTTTTCTTCTCTGAGAGTGTGTGTGTGTGTGCATGTATGTGTGTGTGTGTGTGTGTGCACGCGCGTGTGCGTGTGTGTGTGTGTGCGTGTGTGTGTGTGTGTGCGCGCGCGCATATGTGTGTACCTGCGTATCTAGCAGCCTGTGTTATCTGGGATTATCATTCTTAGTTATTTCTCTTCTCTCCCCCTCTTTTATCTCTGCCACTCAAACCAACTTCAGCCATCTACCGGCTCTCATTGGAGATAATAGCCTCTCTTTTTTTGCCATCGTCTTGTCATGTTCGATTCGGCTGCACGAGGATTTCAGATTAGCCAAAACGTTTGCCGGCTGGGCTAACTCTCCTGCCACGATGTGTTACGGAAGCACCGTACCCCTTGAGGCTTTTTTGATATTGATGATTGCTCAGAAAAAAATAAGAAATGGTTGGTGGCCATTGTTAAACCACTCCATGCCAAGCCCCTTTTATACAACAGAAAGGGCCAAGGAGGAAAATCACCTGCCTTCCTGCCGCCTGGCTGGTTGTCCCGTTGTGCTGGTGCCAGGCTCCTGATGGGAGATTATGGGCTTCTTGGCCTGTGATTGTAGAAATAAAAACAGTAAAAAAGGAAAATAAAATAATAAGGGATGTGCAGTTAAATTCAGTGACTTACTGCTGATGGGTTTTAACTCACTGGAGAGAGAGGAACCTAATTTTCTTATTCCATTGTATTCTCCCTGTCCTCAAGTTCACTTATTGGAGAGACTAACAGAACTGATTCTTGCCATGCAAAGCTCACAGGCATAGTCACAATAACGTAAACTAGAGGACAAGGAAGTTTTTTGTTTCTAAAATGATTTGCTGTTACTACGTCTGAGTTGGGGTTCCATGTTATCACAGACTTACCAGATACCTTCATTATTTTTGTTAGGTTTGAAAATCAGTCTGATGACAAAAATTTTTTTCTAATCTTCCAGTCCAGATTTTTGTTAAAATAGCAACATCGGCTGCTTCCTTCACTCTGTATAAGCAGGACATAGAACTCTCAGAATATTACACTTGTTTGGGAGGCAAATACATAATTGAGCATGCACATTTTTTTTTAAACTCTGCTGTTTGAAACAATGTGACTCTATTGAGCTAAATCCACATGATTCTAGAACAATGGGATAAAAAGTAGAAACTTCAATAAATCAAGTTATTTTGTTTACAAGACATCAAAGAATTTCTTTAGCTACTTCTGTCACTAAATGTTGTAAGTATCACCGCCATATATTTTTTGAGCTTTGACCTTTTACGGGACTCCTGTTACTGGTAGCTCCGAACTTCTTTTCCTTTTTCTTTTACATCTTTATTGGAGTATAATTGCTTTACAATGGTGTGTTAGTTTCTGCTTTATAACAAAGTGAATCAGTTATACATATACATATGTTCCCATATCTCCTCTCTCTTGCGTCTCCCTCCCATCCTCCCTATCCCACCCCTCTAGGTGGTCACAAAGCACCGAGCTGATCTCCCTGTGCTATGCCACTGCTTCCCACTAGCTTTCTATTTTACGTTTAAAAAACTAGAAGTTGTCCCTCGCTTCATCTTGCCACTCTTTTCCAAGAGCTAATCAGAGCTTCAGGCATCTTTTCTCCTCTCCCATCTCTGGTGAGTAGCGTCTTTCTGCCTAAGCTGATCCTGGTACTTCCTATGTTTTCTAGGATTCAACTCCATTAGTTAGTCTCTCCAACATGCTGGATTCTTCCACCTCCAACGACACCTTTCCCACTGTAGGGAAAAGAAAGCAAACAGACAACTTACCCAACACCTTGATAACTGCTCAGATAGCGCCTGGCTCTTCTCATTTCCTTCACCATCAACTTTCTCATAAAATGTTTCCAGGACCGGATGTGCATAGCGTCGTCACAGCCTGCTCCTTGACCCCTTGTGATCTGGTGCTGCCTCACCACTGCCCCTTCAATTGCTGCCCCTTTCCCTGCAAAAGGTCAATTTTTGGAGCACTCACTCTATGCATGGCATTGCTTGAGGTTAGTGAAGAATTCTGGGCCAATCAGTTGTGCGGCTTCAGAGCAAAGTGGTGAAGAATCAGGAATATGTGGACACTATTGTCTCTGTGTTAGTGCAGTGATGGCCTTTCAGTCATTCAGTACTGCCCCTCCTCTCTTGAATCATGGTGGATGACCTACAGGGAAAAAGTGAAATTAAATTAGAAAGTGAACATAGCAGTGAAGGAACTAGAAAAAAAGTATAATGAACTGAAATAGACTTGTCTTCCCCAGACTTTGGTATGTTGGGGGACATCATCAGATGGGATAATTTACTTTATTAGTTAATATGACCATTTTACCAAATCAGCTTGTGGGCTTTCATTCCCGGAGTTGTCCGTTGCTCCTGAGGCCCCAGGTGTTTATGCAGAGGTTTCTATACTTGACCCTGAAGCAGGATGACATTTCAGTAGGAAACTTGTCTCTGTCTCCTGGATTAAGAGAATGATGCTTGTGTTTTCCACCTACGGTAGGACCCTAGCCAAAACTAATAGTCAAAAGGAACTTTCCATTCAGCTTAGGAGTTTCAATGTTGAGCAAGAAGGAATTCCCCATAATTGTTCTTTTTCTGTACGGTGTTTTACTTTTTTGCTAAAGGAGCCCCTCCCTGTTTTTGAGTAGAGATGGTGGTAGCTTTACAAATAAGGGGGGAAAATCAAAGTGATATTAAAAGCACAAGGATATCAAATGAGCGATTTCACAGTTCTTGCTTATAGAGACGAATGCACCGTCTTGTTTTGCGTTCGTTTATTGCCACTTATGCAGCGTGAGAGAGCCCCAAGTGCCCTGTGTATACCTTGGTCTCCACGTAGCAAAATTAAGTACAAAGAATCATTTGCAGACACTGGCAGCTCTCGGCTGACCCCCGAGGCGAAGGGTAGAAGCAACCTGGGAAGAAAGAACAATGGATCGTAGTCTTCTAACTTTAAAAAATGTGTATATGTATTTCTCAGATAAGTGCCCAGTGAATAGCAAATATCTTTCTCATCATATTGGGCTTATTTCTACCCCATCTCTGACCAGGTCCTACATTTAAAAACCCAGGAAGGTCTTAGCAATAATAATGAGTCCTGATTTTCCTAAATTCATTGCCTGGAAAATTGTCTGTGCATGACCCAGAATTAACTGTATCCAAATGTGTATTACATGTGTACTGGGTGAGAATGATCTAAATTTGTTACCTAATAGTTTACCTTAGGTAATTTCAAATGTCTTTACTGTTTCTGTTATTGTTTAGTAATAAAATTTAAGTCTTTTTCTCTCTCTCTCCTTGTTGAATGAGGCAGAAAAACCCGTTTTACCCACAGTTCTGTCTCCTCAGGCTGCATTTGGGAAAAGCGAGTTTAGATTAGATTTTAGTTTTAGAATTCTAATGAATTTTAGTTCTTTATGTGGAGCTATTTGTAAATGTAACTTTTGCTAATAATGCATTGGTTGTGTCTTTTGCATAATTTGCAATACGGTGTTGAAGTTTAAGAAGCTTCATTTTATTGTAATTAACAACTGATCGGTAATAATAACCAAGCAGCTGCTAACGTTACCAGCCTTAACTCTTGGAAAAAAACCCAAGGCAGCAGACACATCACTCCTCCTCCCCTCCCCCCCCCCGAAATAGTTAATAAGAATGCCAGGTATAAAATAACCCACATGGAGGGAACAGGCGCTGCATTCCAATATGGAAGGCAGTGGAAAATCACTCAAAATTGCGTGATGCGTCCCCTCTCCCAGCCTCCCCTCCCACCCCTTTCCTTTCTCTCCTCCCCCAACTCTTTTTTTTTTTTTTTTTTTGCGGTACGCGGGCCTCTCACTGCTGTGGCCTCTCCCATTGCGGAGCACAGGCTCCGGACGCGCAGGCTCAGCGGCCATGGCTCACGGGCCCAGCCGCTCCGCGGCATGTGGGATCTTCCCGGACCGGGGCACGAACCCGTGTTCCCTGCATCAGCAGGTGGACTCTCAACCGCTGCGCCACCAGGGAAGCCCCTCCCCCACTCTTTTCTAATTGTTGGTCTCATAGATTCGTTGTGGGAAGCGGGAGAGCGTGCACAGGGGTATTGAGACGTTTCAGTTTACTGTTCCTAACAATTCCTTTGCACATTCCATTAGCACATTATTTATAGCTTCGTAAGAGGGTCCTTTTCTTTTCCTTCTAACGATATCCCTGTATCTCTGATGATGATGCTCTCTGAACTATTATTTTTAAAAAATCTATTCCGTAAGTCAGCTGCTCATTGGTTCACCCTCTTCAGCTTCCCTCCTGTCGCACTTGAAAAAGTCTGCCCGAAAATCCTCTCCAGAGATGCGACTCAAATCAAGCAGTTTGAAAAAAGTCCCAGAGAGGCTTGGAGCCAGGATCCTGTGTCTTACAACCTGCAGTTCTAAGGCTGCCGAGAGCCCTGAACTCGGGTTGCTTGGATAAACAAGACTTCCTACAACTCATTCCCTCCTAACTCCTCATAAGCTTCCGCCTGACAAGCCTCTCCACGCGAGAGGGCTGTGTTTTCCCTAATCAATTCCTTTTTGAACCCACTTGTTAGTCAAGCATTGTGCACAGTAGCTACAGAAAGGACCCCGCGTCTGGGGCATAAATTGCTCTTCTGTGCCACTGTTTGCGAGCACCCCCCAGTTATGGATTACTTCGTTCTCCACTTGACAGGAACATAATTAGAACTGTTGATGAAATCTACCAAATTGTCCCTCCGTGGCCTCGGTGGTCAGGAAATTTGGCTGAGTCATATTTGTCACCGATAGGGAGGCTCTAAACCCTTCATGTTAACTATGTTATTAATGTGCCCGGAATTGGTGACACTTGAAGTGAGCCGGGCCCTAATGGCACCTGGCGATGAATACCTTGTCGTGTGGCGGTCAGAGTTTCAGCGAGGAGAAAATGCGAATAGAATTCCCGAGTGCGTGTGTGTGTCGGTGTGTTTGCTGTGGGCACACGGAGGCTTTCATTTCAGAACATGGCCTTTTTGAGGCCTTTGCTGACCCCACAGGGTGTGCCGTTCTGGAGCTGGCCGCTATTTTAGCCACTGCTTCATCCCGTAAATCCTCTCAAAGGTGAGAAGGCTGTGAAGTACAATGGTTAAGAACCAGGCTTTTTGGAGGAATCCTGACTTCCTTGCTTATTAGTTCCGAGCTTCTTAAACTTGTTACTTGACCTTGTTATGTCTCCTCGCCAGTAAAATGGGAATAGTGTAGCTCTAGGGAATTAAAACATCTCTGAAAGAATTTAGCACAGTGTCTGGTTAGTGGCCAGTGAATGGTCCTGTTATGATGATGATGGTGATGATGATGATGGTGATGATAATTGATGATAATGAACAGCAGCCTAACCCCTCCATCCTCAGCGATATCTTCTCATGTTTGCATATATGTTCAGAGACACCCTTCAGCATGGCAAGAGCTCTGGGGCTCTTTGAGAAATGGCTACACTATTGGAGAAAGAATAAACTTTGCAGGTTAATAATACCAAGAGGCTGTTGATTGTACATTGAATTCCACAGCCATTCTGTCAATGCAAAGCACATTTACTGAGATAGCTTCATCTTCTTTTAAAATAAAAGAGTGAAACAAGTGTCATTTAAGCATATACCTATGTCCCTATATTCCATTGTTTTTCCTGTCTTTCACAGGATCTGAGCCCCTTCTCTGGTCATATTCCCCAAGATGACCCTTAACACTGCATTTGTATCCCTAAGCATAGAGCTTTGAGATACTAGTGAATTGGCAAATATTAACTGAGCTATGTACCACGATCAACTGTTATAAAAACAATGTAGACTAAGATGATGGGCTAAAAGATTTATCACTGGTGAAAGGACATCGTTCTTCACATATGGGGTCCAGCATCACTGAAAACACAGTCATGAAGTTCCTGGTCTCTGAAATATAGTCTTTGGTTTCATCTGTTAATTAGACATGAAAAAAATTTTTAAATAACTTTTTTATGACCAGTTGTCTTTTTGGAGTTAATGCCTTGTGGCTAGGTTTTCTACTTACAGAAAATACAAATTCTAACACATGTAGAGACAACAAGCAAGCTCTAAAATATTAAGGAAAAGAGCTTGATGTGTGTGTGCACACGCGTGCACGTGTGTGCACCCCCAAGAATAATTAGATAATTTTGTTAAGAGGGTGTGTGTTCTAATAATGTGATTTTTATTTGCATTTGTTTTAAACATTTATGAAGCTTTTACTATTGCTATGCACTTCGGATGATAACCCTCTGATGTAGGTACTATTTAGCATCCCCGCCTGGCAGATGTGGAAATATAGGTTAGATAATGTGGTCTCTGTTTGCCTCTGCATACCTTCCTTCTGTGAAAACACAACAAAAGCAAACAAAAACACAATGGCTTTCAATCCTTAAATTTGCAGAACATGTATCAAAAGTTGGTTTTGTAAGTGCACTGCTGTCATGTGTCACAGGAATCCATTTTCTTCATAGCTAAGAGGGCTCTGAAGATCTCAGTTTCCAGACCAGCTCTCCTCCCTCTGGGAAACAGCCCCCAAATTTAAGCTCTGATTCTTTCTTGGGCATGTGAGATATTTGGTCATTGCTAATTTCACACAGGAAAGGATTATGTTTTAAGCAGAGAACAGTGAACCACCAAATGGAAAATGATCTGTGTAAGCACAATACTAAGAGCAAGAGATGTAAAGAGAATTAGAAAGTTCTTAATTTTTCTTCATCATGTCCCCAATTTCCAGCCTATGAGAGTCTGCTCATCTTTCAAGGCCCTACTCAAATACCGCCTTATACCTGAAGTCTTTCTGGCTTCTGGTTCTCTTTGGAATTAACCATACACTTTGCCAATTTCCCTTAGCATTGAACTAGTACTGTAGTTATTTATATGGAGCTATTAGATCCTACTTGATGATGGGTGTCCTTTCATACACTCCACACATCCAACCCTGTGTACACAGTTGGATACACTTTCATTCATTTATTCATTTGGCCAAGTGGTGAAATAGGATTATACATATAAAGTCAATTTAAGAAAGTCTAAGTGTCAAATGACTTACGTGAAATAAGTTCTATATCAAGAGGGAAGAAAAAATATGGAAGCCTAGAGAATTTTAAGAAACGTCACCTCGACACAACGAGATAGGTGTTATTATTCCTGTTTTATAAGTGAGGAAATGGAGAGGTTAAATTACTCCAGCTCATGTAGGTAGAGAGGGACAGAGCTAGGGTTTTATCAGAGCTTCTCCCAGTTACTGTCAGATGCTAGAGGGGAAACCAGAGGGCATCGAATAAATGCAGACAGTCCCTGACTTAAGATGGTTTGACTTATAGTTTCTCGACTTCACCATAAGGTAAAAGCATTACGCATTCAGTAGAAACTGTGCTTCAGATTTTGAATTTTGATCCTTTCCTGGGGTAGCGATGTGCGGGCAGTGCTCTCTGATGACGCTGGGCATCGCAACTGCCAATCAGCCATACGATCACATGGGTGAACATGTGATGACCATACTGGACCCAGACAACCCTTCTGTTTTTCACTTTCAGTACAGTTTACAATAAATTCCATGAGGTATTCAGCATTTTATTATGAAATAGGCTTTGTGTTCAATGGTTTTGCCCAACTGTAGGCTAATGTAAGCACGTTTAAGGTAGGCTAAGCCATGATGTTTGGTAGGTTAGGTGTATTAAATGCATTTTTGACTTAACGATATTTTCAACTTATTTATTGGGATGTAGACTCATTGTAAAATCAAGGAAGATCTGTACAGTATAACTACTGATCACATTTTTAAAAATTATTCATTTATTTATCTGGTTGCACTAGGTTTTAGTTGTGGCAGGCGAGCTCCCTAGTTGCGGCTCACAGACTCCTTAGTTGCAGCTCTCCCGCTCCTTAGTTGTGGCATGCAAACTTTTAGTTGCGGCCTGCACGTGGGATCTAGTTCCCTGACCAGGGATCGAAACTGGGCCCCCTGCATTGGGAGCATGGAGTCAACCACTGCGCCACCAGGGAAGTCCCCTGATAACATTTTAATAAGTTTTAAAATCCAGGACAAAATAAGATGACTGTACTCTAAGAGAGAGTATTTTTTTTTTTTTTTTTTTTTTTTTTTTTTGCGGTATGCGGGCCTCTCACTGTTGTGGCTTCTCCCTTTGTGGAGCACAGGCTCTGGACGCGCAGGCTCAGTGGCCATGGCTCACGGGCCCAGCTGCTCCGCGGCATGTGGGATCTTCACGGACTGGGGCACGAACCCGTGTCCCCTGCATCGGCAGGCAGACTCTCAACCACTGCGCCACCAGGGAAGCCCAAGAGAGAGTATTTTAGAGACATTGTTTTAAATAAAATCATCAGACCTGTATATCACCATGTTATTCTCAATGTATTTTTTCAGTAACAAAGTCAAGCATGTCTGTTGTAAAATATTTTAAGAATATAGACAAATCTAAAGGAGAAAATGAAAATCACCACCATTCCATTAATATACAGAGCTATACACTGTTATCATTTAAGATAAATCATGCTTCCAGGCTTTGTCTATGGTCATAATCTGTAAACCTGAGATCTATTTTTCTTTCCGTTTTGAAGCAGTCAGTACTGCAATGTCAGTGTCTGTGAGAGATCTGTCAGGATCACCCTCCTTCTGGTATAGCTGGGAACGAGAGAGGAAGTCTCATGAAAATTCTGCGTGATCGCAGACTCTAAAGTGTCTACTTGGTCCGTTGATGATAGCAGAACTTTCCAAGCCCTTCTGGAACCAAAGTATGGAAAATTTTGGAGGAACAGTTTCAAGTTCCTGTCTGAGAATCAGAAGCAGTGACAGTGTCATTCTACTAAAGACTGGGATCCAATCTGAAATTTGAATTTATGTGAGTGTGGCCTAAAATTAAGAACAAGGCCCTTGGCTTCAGCAACATTAGGCCTCTTACCTTCAGTTTCCTTCTCCGTAAAATGGGATCAGTAATATCAAAACCAAAGGCTTATTAGTATAAGGATGAAATTAAATCGGGAAATGTTTATAAAATAATTTTCACATGATATCCAATAATGTTCTAATAGTATAATAGCATTGTTATCACTAACCTCTGCTTATCACATCTCTTGACTTCTGAGCCAGGGGGTAAACTGTACTCAATGTGGCTGGTGAGCCCAGATCATACAGCTAGTACTTAAAACTCAAGGTCAGGGGCTTCCCTGGTGGCGCAGTGGTTGAGAGTCCGCCTGCCGATGCAGGGGATGCGGGTTCGTGCCCCGGTCCGGGAAGATCCCACATGCCGCGGAGCGGCTGGGCCCGTGAGCCATGGCCGCTGAGCCTGCGCGTCCGGAGCCTGTTGCTCCGCAACGGGAGAGGCCGCAACAGTGAGAGGCCCGCGTGCCGCAAAAAAACTCAAGGTCAGTAGGCGTGCCAGCACACGTAAGTCCACACTGTACTTTTGATTCTGATACTACATTTCCGGGTACTATTTGTTCACAAGTCCAGATAAATGTACTGTGTTAGAATTGTACCCTTAGCCAGCGTGCGTACCCTTACTGATTGCACACTGCCTGTCTGTCTCTAAGCTTGTGTTTGTGTTTTCCTTTCACATTTCCTGGGATCCGGGTGACTTGGGCACCTTGTCATTAGAACTGAGCTTAAATTCAAATTCACTCCACCTGTCCTCCCTTTACATCTCAGCATATGAGAATATTTAGGTAAATCTTGCTGTTCCCCTAGTTTTGTTAGCAAGGGAAATGTAAGAAACTGGAGTGGGAGTTCATATTCCCAACTGGATGCTATAGAATTGACATTGATTGACACTTCAACTCAGCCAGTGGGTTGGCTTCATTGGTTGGGAAGGTTTTGCCACAGAGGAGCTAATGGATCCGGCTTAAATCTGAGGACTTAGGATGTAGCTGGGAGACCTATCTGCCTAGACTATGTACCCTTTCAGTACTGGGCTGATGATACCATATCACTACATTTCCAGAGAGTCCTTGTTGAGGTGCTGATGCCAAGGGGTCTTGTTACTTTAAGTCCTTCTCCTTCTAAAATGCTTCGTAGAGTGTAAGCCACCTTGCTGAAGTCATACAGCTGTTCGGTGGCAGAGACTGGATTTGAATCCAGGGTTGCTTAGCTCTGCCCACTATGCACACTTCCAGCATCAGTAGGAACCAAACGCATTTATTAGCTTATTTGTCTTTTGCATTAAATGTAACTTAGGATCCACCATCCCAGATTTTCAGGCTGTCCCTTCCTTCTTTGAGTCTCTGAAATGTCCCTAACAAATTCAGAGGTCCGATTACCCGCTGAAAAACATTAGAGGGAATTTGTAGAGCTCCTTACGATATATCTTTGCCTGCATTATCCTATTGGACGCTGACAACAACCCAACATGGGTACTATTGTCCACATTTTACTGTTTTATTTTTACAAGGAGAACATCTAAGCCATACAGAGATATAGAAGCAGTAGTGATGGCGCTCAGTCCCACGTACTGTTCTGAGGCTCAGGCCAGAGATTTCGCCGTCCAAACCTTGCCTGAAGGGGCAGGAAGAATGTACCACAAGGATTTGTCTCTGGGCCCCCAGCACTTTCAGAACTGACATGGAGAGATAACAATGCCCACGTTTTCTGCCCGTTACTCTCATAATTGTCATGGTGTGGGGTCAGAACCTGATGACAAAGAGAGGCAGATGGATCAAGTTGTCAAGAACAGACCTCTGGGGACTTCCCTGGTGGCGCAGTTGTTAAGAATCTGCCTGTCAATGCAGGGGACATGGGTTTGAGCCCTGGTCCAGGAAGATCCCACATGCTGCGGAGCAACTAAGCACGTGTGCCATAACTACTGAGCCTGCACTCTAGAACCCGTGAGCCACAACTACTGAGCCCACGTGCCACAACTACTGAAGCCCGTGCGCCTAGAGCCCGTGCTCTGCAACAAGAGAAGCCACCACAATGAGAAGCCCACGCACCACAACGAAGAGTAGCCCCCGCTCGCCGCAACTAAAGAAAGCCCAGGTGCAGCAACGAAGACTCAACACAGCCAGAAAACAAACAAACAAACAAAAAAGGAACAGACCTCTGTGGCACTGTGGCACATTCTACAGGCCACTGACCTTCTTCCTGACCAAGTACAATCATGCAGAACCACATGCAGACAGATACTGAATATATGTTTCTAAAACATTTATTCTTCATTTCATAAGGCGGGGCAGGTAGACAGCCATCTCAGCAGGGTTCATGGTTTGTTACTTCCCCAACTTCACAAAAATGTGCTACAAGTCCGTCACAGTGAGACACTAGTTTGGTAATTTGGCGTGTGTCGTCAGCATCCCTTCCTTCTCCAGAGCATATGCTCTAAGATGCTCGTGTTTGAAAGGGTGAATCACAGTTAATCATTATAAGAAATAGGCTTAGCACTTCATAAACTCTAGGAAAGACTGTTTTCTTTTCTAAACATTTAAATTACTCAGCCTTTTTAGGCATTAAAACCCAGTTATGAGTTAGTATGTTGGAGAGTTTCAAAAGCTGTTCCCTGTAGGATCTGTGCCTAAGATTTTCTCATTCAGTAGTTCACACCCTTTCCAATCCAAGCTTTTTGAAAAATAAATAAAATAATAATACATGTAAAAAAGGAGAAGAAGCTTAAAACAGAGAGAGGCACTTGACAAGACATTGGGCATTATTCCCTAAAATGACAGTTCTTGGGGGATGCAGGGGGTGGAGAGAGGGACGAATGTCATTTTCCAACTTTTCTGGACTCTGCTCCCTTGTTAAATGTGCATATGATTTTATCAAAAAAAGGGATAAACAGGAGAAACATCTTATAGTTGGAAACTTATCTCCATGGGCTCCAGCCAGGTGTGTGTTGTAAAAAGGTGCATATGAAGCAGACTTGTCTTTTATTGTAACGGAAGACAGTTGATCAGTAGCAAAAGTTGTGAATATTATTTTAATGCTTTTTGTACTATATATAAAATCATAGGCCAGTAGCCAGTAGAAGTTTCAGATTTCCCTGAAAATTTTCTTTTAGTCTAATGCCTTGAATCCTGTAAAGACAGCTTACATTCCCACCAGAAACCTGGTGGCTCTAACATTCTAGAAGAAAAGATAAACAGGTCTGTTGAATTAGAAAACCTAACAGTTGGGAAGAATGGGAATCCAACTTATTGGTCAGCCTAGAAAGGTAAATGGAAATAAGGTTAAGTGATTTAAATTTCTTAAAAGTAATGTGTTTTCTTTTGTGTTTTTCCTCCTGGCACTGAAGCAAAGCCATATCCAAGCAATAACTAAAGTAAGATTGTGGAATTCCAAAGGGGAATACATAGAATAACTCTCCAGCATCTAAAATGCCGTCACAATGTTAACGTTTCTAAAAATCATCAGAGAAATGTGCAGTTTCTTTCTAGACCTAAAGGAAGCAACACAATGAATCCATTGCCACTATTGGGGAATATTTTATATAACCTTACATGCAATGATACTATGGCGCTCTTTCTCTAGCTACTGATGTAAATCAGTCGATTTCATCATTGTAAATTCCTTAAAAAGTAGAACAATTGGCTATTAGAGTTGAAAGGGTCTTTGCATCCAGTTCAGAGACGTGATTCTCAGGGAGCATTTGTGACTTACGCACAGTTTTTCAGATGATGGGAATGCTGGGACGGAAGTCCAGGTACCCTGATGTTAATCTAAGGTTTTCCTCACAGAATTTCTCTCAGAAATATCTTTGAGTTTAGAGAGTGAAGAATGGGAGGGAATCAAAAGCAGGAAGGCTAAGATAGAAGCGAAAGACCCTATTTCCCTTCTCTTATTGGGTAGCCTCACCTTCAAGTCCAACAACAAAGAACCAAGCGAAACTGCTAGGTGGCAGCATTATTTTTGAATCTTGTCTCAACTCAGGATGGTATCTTCTGTGTGGAGCCAAAGTTAAGATAAGTGTCTGCGTTGTGTGCCTTCTTTGTAAATCTGGAAGGTTGTATTAAGTTTCCAAATGATATTGAGATTGGCTAAGTTAAGTCCTACTTGTCAATAGCTCCTCTTGTTGCATATTTAAAGTTCAAGAGCTGTGTTTGCTTTAGTTAAGTGGTCTGAAGTGTTTCAACGGCCATCGGTCCGTTTATATAAACAAATGAAGGAACACACACTGATAATCCATGATACCCAGAAGCAGCCCAAGCCTGAGTGGCAGAAATCCTCGATGACTTGAAGATAAGCCTTCCACACACCTGCTTAAGTCACGCTGCTAGACAACAACAGGTGTTTGCCATCAGGTTCAAATGGCTTAAGAGGGAAGGACTGGGAAAAAATATTTCCTACTTTAAGAACTTGATGTTTTAGAAATTTATTAATTTGCGCGCACTTGGCAAAGTGTAATTACTACCTTGATACCATTATCTGTCTCCAGGAAGTACATTTTCCTTTGTTCTTGGTCATCCCTTTCATGCTGGAGATGATTTTAGTTGGGTTTGTGAAAAAATTGGTTTTCTCCAAGTGTTATTTTATATAATTTTTCATCTGTTCGGACTTTCAGAGAAGATCATTATTTCTTAAGGAAACTCTGTTTTCGAACAGTGACTTATTTTCTAGTTAACATCCATCACCACCACACACAGTTACAAATGTTTTCCTTGAGATAACTTCTAAGGTTTACTCACTTCGCAACTTTCACAGCTGCAAGACAGTATTGTTAACTCTGGTCACTGTGCTGTACACTACATCCCCGTGACTTATTTATTGTATAACTGGAATTTTGCACCGTTTGATCTCTTTCACCCGTTTTGCCCACCTACCACCTCTGGCAACCCCCAGTCTGTATTGTAGGTCAGTGACTTTGAAAGCTACTTGAGCGTAGGACATATCTAAGTCTGGGTTGAAATTCACTATCAGTTAATGTCATTGTCAAATGACTCTAAAAAATGTATCTCCAGCTTGATAGAAAGAGTAAGATGGTCCCGTTCTAGGATCGTATAATTTATCATGCCAAGGTTTCTAAACGGTAGGCGTATTTGTGCCAGAGTCCTGACTCCCTCTTGGTCGGCCAGGTGGTAGAGACAGTAACTCCACCAGGAGGTCAGCAGCCTGAGCTTTGAATCCATATGGACCCAGTGTTCAAGCCCAGCTCTCGTCCTTGAGTAGTCGTGTGACACTACACAATAATAGTAAAATGGAAATAATATTATCTGCCGCAAAATATTATTGTGGGGCTCAGATGAGGCAATGTATAAGGTTGAATGATACGGAATTTTCCTTACTTGGCCCTGCAAAACCCGAACAATTTCAAATGGTTCAGCTGAATGGGTAACACATTTAGTATCTTCCAGAAATTGAAACTCCTACTAAATAGCAACTTCCAAAAAAGTCAGTATGGGCTGGAAGGAGGAAAATCTGAATTTACTCGTGAAAGTAAGCACACATCTGTCCCAGGAGGAAGGAGCAGACAAGGTAAGAGGGATGACAGCAGTAGTTACCAGTGGCTCTACTTTCCAAGCGTCTATGACCGATGACCTAACCCTGGTATGCCCTTGTTAGCTCGGACTTCTGTATGAATTGACACACATAAAACGGAATCTATAAAACGGAGTCAGGCTCTCTAAAAACTTCATGATGTAGTTTATTCATGTTTTAGAAATACGTTCCAAAAAAACTCTGATCAAATATTAGCAGCCCACAAAGGTAGGGAAGGCAAAGTTCATGAAACCACAAAGAGAGAGTGGGTAGACAAGGGGAGGACAGCTTCTCTGGGAAGACAAGCTTTTGTGAATGGAGTTGGCACTTGGTACAGAATTTAAAACTAGCCGTCTTACCACTCTCTCTGTCCCATCGTATGTGACACCTTGACCTGTTGTCGCCAGTTATAAATATCAGGGAATTTATTAACCCTCGCAAGCCTGGGTGGCTAATTGCAAAGCAGGATACGTATTGCTTGTAAGGGGCTTAAGCCAAACGCTGGATGGACTCAGCGAAGAATCTCAGAGCCGCTGAACCACCTGCTATGCGTTGACACATCTTGGTTCACACAAGAACTTGAGAACACTTCTGAATTCTTGAATGATTGCCTAGAGTTGAAAGGCTTAGTGGCATGAGAACTTGAGCTGAAAAAAAGATGATATCATGTCATAGATAGGATCATCCTGTCATAATTATAATTGAAGGCAGTTCTGACATAAGACAAAAGTGTGTACAAAGACATTAGGTTTGGTTTTTCCTGCAATTTAAATCAGCTTTAAGAAGTTGTTTTCCCCTCTTTTCCTCTTGCCGTTCATCGCTCCATGTTTTGAATATTTTTCCCTCCTCGAGTGTCTTAATGTCATTAAAGAGGAATGAAGGAATAAGCTTAAACTTTTCAAGAAGGAATTGGATTAAAATTGGATAGATTCTCAGCTTTCCTTGATCTGGAATACGTTGTGAGGGCTAGAGAGAAATGGAGGTGCATTACAGCCAGGCAAATGCAAAGAGGTGTTGGCAAAGGAGCTTAAGAGCTGTAGTCTGGGCTGTGGGAACTTCCCGAAGACTGCCCTGTCCACGGAAAATTTTAGCAGGCTTTGCTTTTATATTTATTAAGTTTGGGTATGGTGGCATATCTTCCCCAAAGAAATTCCCATTTTTCTCTCCTAAGTAGGGTGAAGAACTCTTTCTTTCTCTCTGCCATATACCCCCTTCATTTCCTATACATTTTTCTATTGCTTGGTGTGAATGGGAATGTTTATTTCCAACATTGTATTGTTTGTATCTGCTCCACTTCCTGTAAATATTTTCATCGTTCTGCAGAGCTGCACACTCTCTTTTCTGTTAGGCTCATTGTTTGAGGTGGTAGGACCTGCACATCCTCTCCAATTCATTTTCTGAAAGGTGTTCTATCTCTACGTCTAGTGTCATTCACGGTAACTAACCTCATTCACAACTGGTAGAATTGTCTAATTGTAGTAGTGAGCTGAAAGACAGTGAGTATCACAGAAATAAAAAACACTTCATAAAACTAGTTTTAGTTCATTCAATAGCAACAGCAAATTACTAAATCCCCACTAGGTACAAGGAGCTGTGATCAGTACTGCAAGAGAGGAAACAGTGGGAAAGAAGACGCAGCCTTTGCCCTGAAGGGACTTAATCCTACAAAAGCCATGCTTAGAAGGCGAAGGGCCGTACCACAAGGCAGAATGTGATTTGGGCCGTAAGGCATTTGCTAGCAGCATTAGTACAGAAGAGGGACCAAATCTGTTGGGTGAATGGAAGAAAGCCTCTTGAAGAAAGAAGAGATGTATGACTTTAAAAAATAGGTAGCGTTTTAAGTAGTTTCTGTTACGTTGGTTTTCCTCCTTGTTACAAGGCAGTAAGTGGTTCTTAAAAGAAAAAAAATCGGAATATACAAAGAAAGCAAAAGAAGGTAATTTAAAAGCACCATACCTGGCACTTCCCTGGTGGCGCAGTGGTTGAGAATCCGCCTGCCAACGCAGGGGACACGGGTTCGATCCCTGGTCTGGAAAGATCCCACATGTCACGGAGCAACTAAGCCAGTGCGTCACAACTGCTGAACCTGCGCTCTAGAGCCCGTGAGCCACAACTACGGAAGCCCGTGCGCCTAGAGCCCATGCTGTGCAACAAGAGAAGCCACCGCAGTGAGAAGCCCATGCACTGCAACGAAGAGTAGCCCGCGCTCGCCGCAACTAGAGAAAGCCTGCGTGCAGCAACGAAGACCCAACACAGCCATAAATAAATAAATAAACAAACAAATAAATCTGTGATTCTGTTTTAAAAAAAAATAATAAACACCATACCTGCTGGAAGACAACTTTTGTTAACAGGGGTCAACTAAAACATGGGCTTCGAAGATGAGGATGCAACTGCCAGGTGCCTGACTGTTGAACTGACTGCTGGTCATCTGATGTCCAGCGTGTCCTTGCCCTTTCCCAGGCTTCCAAGCTCTCTCCCAGAAGAGCTCATCCCAAACTAGGTGATGGTGGCTTCTTCCTCTGTAATTTTCTGTTTGTTGCTACAATGTTTCTTAATGCCCAACAGACAGACAATCTCATCTGTCTGCAAGGGAAGGTGAATAAAGCAGAGATGAACCGCCAGCTTTTTGCTTTTCTGGTCGATATTTAAATGCAATATTATATCAATTCATTAATTGGTAATTAAGTGACAAGAACATCACTTCATTTCCCCTATGAATGACACCAACTTTCCTTCTTTCCAAAAATCTGGTTCAGGAGATTTTGGTGGGATGAATACGTTGTATTTCTTTTAACACCTTTGTTGTTTAAAACCGGTATTGTTTCATTTGAGGTGTGAGGAAATGTGCTAACCTTGTCTTCGTTGGTGCAGCAGTGCAGAAATGATAACTATATATACTTTTTTTATATATAAAAATAGAGAGGAGCAGGAAGGAGAGAGACAACTTATTTAAATCCTGAATACAGTCAGACCTCATATGCATCGTTAAAAAAAAAAAAAAAGCCCTAAAGAATTGCATACGGATTAGAGGGATGAATATTCTATTATTTCAGTCTGTTCTGCTGATCTTCTTATTGTGACTTTGTGCTTCAGAAATCTGCTAGGAATTTGGCTTTGCCGTAGTCGGCAGTAATTTTAAATGTGTATCAAGCACTTGATAGTGTATGATCTGCGTGCTGTTGCATTCCTATTCCCTAAATTTTCCACCAATTTATTACTTTTTTCATACTGTTTTAATATTTCAGGATGATGAATATATACAGCATCATTAAAGGTAAATAAAAAATGCAGGAAATTAAAAAATGGAATATTAGATGTTTCTTTGCGGTAATCCCTCGGCCCAATAGGAATGAAATGTCTCTGTTCTATCAAGTAATCCCTAAACATGAGTAGGAACCTGGGAGTGTCCACACAGCCCACATAATATTTGTATCATCTAAGCCTATTTATGTAAGGCTTGAGTAAAAGTTGTTATTAGAAGACCTATAAACCCATTTTACAATTCCGAAAGATATGCTTGCCTCTTAATCTTCTCTACCTTTATTATTTTTGCTGGAGTTGATGTGTTCCTAATTCATTTTTCAGAATGCTATTTCTCTATATCTTTTTTCACACTGAGGTGATACATTGGCTATTCTATTGAAATACATTTTAAAGACCCAGAACTGAGTTCAGAAGTTCATTTGCATCTTGCAGCTGTTTTTTCAATATTTATAGGAAGAAGAATTTATTTCCCAGGGTCTTTCACAACTTCCAGATATTATTTGATGCATGTCTAAGGCAAGTTTTCCCAAAGTATTTCCTCTTTTAAGGAAGTCTATTCTGTATTGACTCCCTAAGCTATTTTTTTGTTTGTTTTTTTCCTCAATAACAACAGTTTGCATTATGTGATGCTTTACTACAAAATTGTTGAAATTTAGTTTTGATTTTGAACAAAAGAAAGCAACGTTTTGTAAGGAGACTATCTGAATTTAAAAAGATCACAAAATGTTTTCTCTAAACCATGAATAAGATAAGGAAGCCTTGATATATGTTCCACATTGTTTAAATGACTTGTTTGGAAAGATTTTCTTTCTTTATTGGCAAATCTTCAGTGTTTGCCATCTTTGAAAGGCCTCTTTACAGGGAGAAGCTTTTCAAATATCTTAAAGTCGTATGTATGATTCCTTTCTTCCGTTCCTTCCAGTTAGATTTTAGCGTATACCAGGCTTCTCTTAAGCCAGTTTAGTTCTTTTAAATTTGCAAATATTGATCTAGCAATTGCATGTAAACACTCTTGACTTTCAGGAAAGTTAGGTGTATACCATTTGCATTCTTATTCCAGACACATTAAAGTCCTAGGGCATTTCCAAAAGTTTGGTTCTTTTACTGTAACATTCCTTATTTGTTGCTTATTTATTTTTGGCTTAAGTACAAAAGGCATCATTCTACTATTCACTGCTTAATCAGAGTCGTGAAATGTGAAGATCAGTAGCTCTTACTGAGTTCACAATTATAAAATGTGTTAAATGACCACAGTTTCTGATGAACACCCACCGATACGGTGTATTTTAAAACCATGTTTCCTACAGCACCCCAAAGGTACGGTGTGGTGAGACCTTTTAAACCTTTGCTCTAGCTTTGGCAAGTTCGCTCTGAAACAGAAGATGAATCCTATTAGTGAATGAGGCATTTCATTATCCTCTGCGGTAAGTCAAGTTCAAGTTGGCTTTTCCTGCGAACACCAGATTCGAATGGAGGAGTCCCAGCGTTGCCCCTTTACACTCTGCAAGTGTGCCATTTGGGATCCGTGCTGTCAGCAACAGTGACAGTTTTCCTCTGGAAGCCAGTTTCTGTGTTGTGTTTGGTCCTCATTTTGCAAAGAAAATAGTGACACCAGATAACATCTGGCAGATAGTCCCCTGGCTGAACTTTACCCCTAGGAAGACATGCAAGAGCTGGGGAGTGGGGGGCAGTTGGGGGGAGGTAGTTTTCAATAGCCCATGCACTTCTGCTAGAAAAATGAGCAGCGAGATGTGCTTTCGTAATGGTCGCGTGACAGAGCTGCTCCATTGTGTTCAGTTCATTGGAAATCTGAGCCTCCTTCCACCAGCTGCACTTGACCGTGCCCAGAGGTCTTGCTTGGGTTCGGTTGGCAGATGAAGCTCTGCTGTGTGACAGCTGCAGTGGGTGGGCGCTGCCAGGGGCAGCGCAGCCAGAGAGGCCCGAGCCTGGGTGGTCCTCCCCACAAGGCAGGTGGCGGGAGTGGCCCAGAGCGTGTGGATTAGGGAGAAGAGCCACGGAGCCCCGAGAGGAGAGGGACAATCTGGGCCCCTATTCTGACAATTTTCTGGATTCGGTGTGCGGTCTATCCCATTCCTCAGGGCCAGGGATGTAGAGAACAGTGTGGCCGAAGGGTTAGAGCTCAGCCTTTGCAGTTGGCTCCCAGCTGTGTGACCTTGGGTCAGTTACTCAACGTCTCTGTACCTCAGTTACCTTATTTGTAAAGTTAGGATAGTGGTATTATCTACTTCGAAGGATTAAAGAAAATAATCCTTTAAAAGCGCTTAGCTCTGTGCCTGGCACACAGCCAGCACTCCACAACATTACCACCGTGAAGCTTTCCTTTGCGGTAAGTGCAACACTTCCTGTTTATAGATGGAGAAACTGAGGCTGTAAATCATGAGCTCGCCTAAGACCATTTGGCCGAGAATAGAATTCATGTTTCCTGGCTTTCCGGCTATTTTGCTAACCGCTGATCTATGCTTCTTCCCTGCATCAAGCCCTTAACATTCCTGTTCTTGATTAAAGTGAGGGCAGGATTTAAGAAAATAATGGTAAGAAATAACCGCATAGAGATTAATTTAATCTGCTGCATCTCATCCTTGAAGCTGATCTTACTTGAAAGAAAAAAAACACTATGTTTTCAGTCAGTGTCTCCCCACAGCTAAAATGATCGGATTTTTTAAATAGAAATTTTACATTGCTGGTAAAATTGGCAAGTTTTAAAAAATAATAATTTTTCATGACTCTGTGGAGTCTTGTAGGCTTCTGAAATTATCCACAGACATTTAAACTGGCTCTGAGCCTTGGGCAGAATGAGGTAGAAAAGTGTTTACAGTTCATAGCTGTGAATGTACGCTGGAGTATTTTGCTTTAAGCAATACAGAAACTCCTGGGATAAGCAAAAAGCACATTTTCAGAGTGAAACAGACTGAAGCAAGTAGCAGAAATATTACATATTAAGGTTAAAAACTATTTATAAGGCTGAATTAAAAAAGCATAGACAACGAGGTATCTTTATACTTCTATTAATACTGAGTTGTGTCTACATTCACAAATTAGTTTTGCAAATTAATATTTGGAGTTGGCTAAATAGCTGGTTATTAAATGTTTGAGAAAAAAAAAAGTTGAATTCACCAGTTATTTGAGTGATTTTGACATGCAGTTCCCCAAACAAAACTGCTTGTGTATATAGGCGTAGTATAATTCAGCTCCCTCTAGCTTGTGAATTTCATTCTACAGATGGAATTCTCTTCCACCCCAAAAATAAATACTCAATAAGCACAGGTCTGTGGCTCGAGTCCACAGTGCAGTCAGGCTGCTAATTTGGTTTGATTACTAGATATAGCCCAGTGGTCTGGGGGTGTTTCTCCTCACCCAATGACAACAGTATTGAGGTGGGTGGAGTAGGAGGGTTTTTTGTTGTTGTTTGTTTTGCTCTGTTTTGTTTTGTTTTTTCATCACCAAGGAGCAAAGCCTTTTGGGCACATTAGCACTATTTTCAGCAAGTAATGCAAAATGGGAAATAATTGGGTTGACGAGCTCCTGGGATATTAGTGGTGCTTCGGGCAGGAAAGCAGGCATTGGAAAATAAATGACAAATTAGTCTGCTTAATCTTTTTATTGTGAATCAGATGCCACGGCAGTGGTTCATAATACATTAATAAACGCCAGTTAAAGCAACTCGGACGTTATTCCTCAAATTCACAAGAGTGGTAAGAATTCTTTCCCAAGGGAGTGAGCATGTTTACCGAGTGATTTTCCTCCTATGCAAGCAGGATGTCCTGGTATAAACCCAGGTGAATAACGATAACAATGATTTATGTAGAGTGCATAAGCATTTATGGGCAGTTTTGTGCATATCCACCTGTGTGAGCTTCTCTATGACATCCCCAGGAGGGGCAAGTTTTCCTGTTTCCCAATTTTACAGGCAAGACACCTGAGAAGTTAAATGATCTATCAAATGTTGCTTGATGTTAGTCAAGCAAAGATTTGGACCTTGACTTTCTGGCTGCAAAACAATATTCAATATCTTGTAATAACCTATAATGGAAAAGAGTCTGAAAAGGAATATATATATATATTATATATGTATTTTATATAATATATATATATATGTAAAACAATCACTTTGCTCTACACCTGAAACTAACCCAACATTGTAAATCAACTATACTTCAATAAAAAGTTGTTTGTTTTCAAAAAAACACTTGTGTTCTTGCTGCCCCATCTATGTAGAATTAAAATTGGTAGTGTAACTCTATATAATATAAATTCCCATGTCTGAGTTGAGTCGTGTTCCCCTATCCATTTTAGATAAAGTTTCATAATGCTGCAAATATAACCAAATTCCAGAATATTACCAAGTTCCTGATATTGCTAAGACTTGATGACATAAAGGAGTCTCATGACTTTTTTCCTATGGAAACTCTGAGACATGATCACAGCTGAGCCAGTGTGTGTCCCCAAGTATCACTAACCAGGCTAGTCAAGATAACTTGTCTAGGTCCTCTGACTGGTGGCTGATCATATCATGTATTTAACGAACAGCAGCTTCTGAGTGCTGGGATTTCCACTTCAGCATCTCCAGAACACGAGTCAGCCATCGCAGCTCACGGGATCTGTTAGTGACTGGGCATCTTTACAATAAACCTCTCCAACTTTGCTTGGCTTCTCCCGAAGTTCATTCTTCACAATACTTAGACTTAACTGTTCAGCTGTACAGCGTTCTTTCATCCCAGTTAACATGATGTTTTGTAATTATTCTAATACCTGTTGTGGGAGGGATATTTTTGTCTATTGAGTCCCTTCTGTCCTCATTTATATCAGCCCTGTTCTCAATGCTAGATGCACAGGAAAGAGGCACTAAATTTGTGTTTATCCATCAATTGACCAGAGGGGCTTTGGCTAACCATGCTCCCTCTTTTTTGTTCACACGAGAGCACCTACCCTGCGTTCAGTTAGGATATGATCATAACACTTAGGAAAGAGAAGATGATATCCAGCCAATGTCATGGACAAGAGAGGAGTAGATTAAAAAAAAAAAAAAAGGTGTGGAAGGGATTCAAACTTTAAAATTAGACTTATGTTTGAACCAGGGTTATCAAAATATGTTTCTAAGAAAGAAAGACTGATTGCTAATAAGAAGACAAATCATAGCACATGGTGAAAGAATGCCAAAAGCAAACATCTCTCCCTGGCTCATAGCATTTATGAATGCTCTGTTTATGTGGTTAAACGTGGTTGCTATAGTTTTTGCTTTGTTTGTTGTGTGGTCTGCCGTGTGAACAAACAGCTCTGCAGAAATTGGAGGCCAGTGGCACCCCAAAATAAGTGAAACAGAAACATTATCCATTCAGAAATTATGCCAACATAAACTTTTTTTATAATTTGGTTTTTGCAGAGCACTTAAATGTATCCTTTCAGTGTTAGATAAAAGCAAACGTTTCCCTATTCATAAATGAACTTTAAAGAAATGTGTTAAAACAGACAAGGTAAAACACCCTAGATTTAATTTCTTTATATAATGACTCTCTTAAACATATATGTCTTCAGCTTGATTGTTTTTTTGCCATCTCTTCAGAGAGGGGGCCTTGGAGACTTTCACGGTAATTATGCGTCCTGCCTTCTAAGGACAGTCTGTTACTGTTTTCACTAAATAACCTGTGATCATGTAATGGATAAATAGTATTACCTCTGTTTTAATGACCCCCCTTATTTTACGGTGGCCGGCAGGGTGCCAGGGTCAGCTTCTTGGACTCTGTTTTTGTTCCACCTTCCTCAGTACTACAACAAAAACTATTTACGTCTTGCTTGAATAGCTTAAACACCATTTTAGAAGACTTTAGATTGCTTTTGAACATATTTGAATGCATCTTTAGCCATCACTGGGCTTAAAATGGAAACCCTTTTTTCAGCTTATCTGTATTAAACACCTGTAAAAATCAATGGTACTGTATTTTTTTTTCTTATAATGCTCTGTTCCTTTAACTAATGCCAGAAATAATGCACAATTTATTCTAGCGTGTTCCCTTCCCTTTGCCTGATGTTCTCCGGTAGTAACTCACTTCTGCTGACTTAATAGTAAAATTGCCAGGTTGATGTTGAAATTCAACCAATTGGAGGCTAATCCTCAAGAAGAAATTTGCTGTCTATCCTACTGATTATCATCCGTCTTCTTCATCATGAATATGCAGAAGGTTTATTTTATTTTTTGCAAATGCACATACTTATAGAAATGACTGACCAATGGGAGAGGTTAGAGTTAACCAGTGATGGTTTTTTTTCTTTTTTTTTTTGAGCGTTGTTATTTTCCCCTAAAATCAGAAGTCATTACATTTATATTGAAAATATTGAGTGGTTTGTATGAGCTTTATGCCAAACTAAGATTAGTGTGCTGTAGCCCATTACAAATGTGGAAGATTGACCATTTTTCATGAGTTAGAATAAAAAATATGATAATAATGTCTTCTCATCATCGTAAAGAGAGATGATAATGACTAAATGAAATATTTATATTATCTCATTTTATTTGATAGGTTCCATCTTCTCCCATACCAAACATCTTCCCCAAGAGCCACCTTAGCCTCCTGTTCAAAAAAGAAATCTTCGTAGAATTCACGTTCTCCATATGTCCCAGTACAGCCAGTTGTCCAATATTTGACTCATTTGGACCCTCTTTAGTTTCTGAAATTTATTTTGCTCCTCAAAATAAAGCCCGTGATCTAGTATGTTTTGATCAGGCCTGTGCGTAGAGGCAGGTGACATTTTAGTTTTGACATGCATCTCTATTTGTCTGTTCCCAAGCGTTGCTTTTTGGATCGTGGGCTAATTGTTAAACAAAACTGCATACATATATACATGTATATATCTGATATATGCCGTCCACCGCTGACCCTCATATTCTCTATACCCCTCTGTCTCTTCATCAGCTGCATTTTGAGGCTTTCCCTCGCCTGTATTTCCTTCTTTGTTGTTTTTTTAATTGGGGTATAGTTGTTTTACAATGTTGGGTTCGTTTCTACTGTACAGCAAAATGAAGTAGAGTTCCCTGTGCTATACAGCAGGTTCTCATTAGTTATCTATTTTATACATATTAGTGTATATATGTCAATCCCAAGCTCCCAATTCATCCCACCTCCCTCTTTCCCCCCTTGGTGTCCATATATTTGTTCTCTACATCTGTGTCTCTGCTTCTGCCTTGCAAACCAGTTCATCTGTACCATTTTTCTAGATTCCACAAATATGTGTTAATATACGGTATTTGTTTTTCTCTTTCTGACTTACTTCACTCCGTATGACAGTCTCTAGGTCCATCCACGTCTCTGCAAATGACCCAATTTCTTTCCTTTTTATGGCTGAGTAATATTCCATTGTATATAAGTACCACATCTTCTTTATCCATTCGTCCGCCGATGAGCATTTAGGTTGCTTCCATGACCTGGCTATTGTAAATAGTGTTGCAGTGAACATTGGGGTGCATGTGTCTTTTTAAAATATGTTTTTCTCTGGGTATATGCCCAGTAGTGGGATTGCTGGGTCATAGGTAATTCTATTTTTAGTTTTTTAAGGAACCTCCATACTGTTCTCCATAGTGGCTGTATCAATGTACCTTCCCACCAACAGTGCAAGAGGGTTCGCTTTTCTCCACACTCTCTCCAGCATTTATTGTTTGTAGCCTAGCCTGTATTTCTAAGGTTGTATCTCTTCCCTCAAGCTCTATCTTGCCTTCTTCTCAGCTGGACCCTTCCCAATCTTTACTTCTTCTTTGAGGCTTAACATATAGGAACACTGACATATATGCCACTGTCATGTAAGGATTTTTAATTAATTAATTAATTTATCTATTTATTTATTTTACTGTGATATTCCCTTTATTGTGGCGATCTTGAACTAAACTCACAACATCTCCGAGGTCTGCTTGTTCTTTAAAGCCTGGTGCTATTTTCAGGTTCCGAGAGGACTAGAGAAAGGGCAAGCATGCTGCCTTCAGCTCCAGCTGTGACTCTTTTAAAAAAAAATCATTTATTAAACTATGGTTGATTTACAGTGTTGAGGATTGTTTTATAACGTTCATGCTCTGAACATAGGTATGCCGGTTGTAAGTAGGAACAGAAAGGGCCAGAAATGGCTTGGGGAAAAATCAGGTGTTGCTGCCATTTGCACCAGGGCATCAGTGCACGTCGTGAAGCATCCTGTGTGAGTCTGAGGGGTCTGAGAAAGGGGCCCGAGCCCTGATGATCTGAATGTGGTGGGTGCGTGACAGGGATCTGCTACCGCTCTGTTTTCACGGCCGCCACTCTCAGGAAAGATTCTAAGAGTTCCCAGGAACAGCGTTCAGACATGGAGCTGGGCCCAGTGCTTTCCTGTGAACTGAACTGGCCCTCTCCTCCCCTCCATCCTTCTCTCTTCTCTCTTCCTGTTCCATCCTTCTCTCTCTGTTCCTCATCCTTCTCTCTCTGTTCCTCATTCCTCATTCCTCATTCCTCATTCCTCTGTTCCTCATTCCTCTGTTCCTCTCTGTTGCTCATGGTCTTGAAGTTAGAGAAAAGAAGCAAGGCTTTGCCCAATGTATTCTGACGTAAAGAGGTTTTAGCTCTGTGGAAGGTGATAGAGGTAAGCCTCCGAGCGCCTGGCTGACGTGTCAACAGCGGGTCTGTGGGAGCTGCTCTCTCCATGCCCCTTCTAGGTGCTGTCTCCTGCCTCTGGAGCTCTGGTCTACCTTCCCTGTGAGAAGGGCCACAGTGCCTCAGGCTTTGATGCTCCACTCCTTGTTGGATCTGCTGCCAGAGACACTGTTTTCGGTTTAGCACTTGTTTGCTGCAGGAGGTGTTCAGGTTTGTTGCAAGCCTGAAGGAAACATGCCTGAGGAATTTTAGCTTTTAAGAGGAAAAAGAAAAAAATGCCCTATTTTTTCTGAACGCATTGATTTGCTTTAAACCTGTCTTAAATTTCAAGAAAACATTTTGGGTGCAGCACAAAAATGTTGCTATTCCCAGTTTTCCTTAAATCCCTCATTTTCAAGACTTCAAATGTTAGAAAGGTAACTCATCACACTACTTTGCAGTTGGTGCTTGTTACTGGCCCTAATACATGGTGTTCTGTGTTTTTTTTTTAAATTGAATTATAGTTGCTGTACAATATTATGTAAGTTAACAGGTATATAATATAGTGGTTCAGAGTTTTTAAAGGTTATACTCCATTTATGGTTATTATGAAATATTGGCTATATTCCCCATGTTGTACAATACAATATAGCCTCGTGGCTTATTTTATACCTAATAGTTTGCACCTCTTATTCCCCTACCCCCATATCCCCCCTTCCCTTTCCCCACTGGTAACGAACGGCTAGTTTGTTCTCTGTATCAGTGAGTCTGCTTCCTTTTTGTTATATTTACTAGTTTGTTGTATGTTTTTCAGATTCACACGTGAGTGATATCATATGATATTTGTCTTTCTCTGTCTGACTTATTTCATTCAGCCTAATGCCCTCCAAATCCATCCACGTTGCTGCAAATGGCAAAATTTCATTCTTTTTTATGGTTGAGTAGTATTCCATTTTGTAGATATACACGGTGTTCTGTCTTTAATGATGACACCCAGAGGTCTTTTTTCTTTTACTATAACAAAGCAGACCCTTATTCAGTTCAGATGTTACCTTAAATGTTAAAACAATCACAAAACACCAAACAGCTTTGCATAGTGAGTAGTAGAATTTAGAGTCAATGTTAGTTCCAAGGCCTTGACTTAATTAATGATGCTTTCTAAGTCTTCTTGACTTATTAACATTTAGAAATATATATAGTTGGAAAAATAGTACCCACCCTGCAGGGTCCTTATGAGAACTTAATGAGGTAATACATACATTTAACACAGCACCCTGTATGTACCAGTGTACACACGTAAACCAGCACAGCACCTGGCAACTACAGTTTCTTCTCTTCCTCCTGTTCTCCCCTCTTTTTAACTTCCTTCCTACCTTCGCATTTGAGGGAAAAAATTAGGAAAAACAAATCCTTTGGCAGAATCATATGTGATGAAACTTGGTATTATACGTAATGATGTCAGGCACTGAGGAACGGTTAGGGTGGGACCAGAGCTGGGAATAAATATTACAAGTAAACTGTTGCTCTTGTTACCAAACCTGATGTTTAGTCTCCAAATTGTTCCTTTTGGATTCACTGATGAAGTGAATGCATGCTTCCCTCTGTAATCAGGACTCATCCAAGTTTCTAGTTCAGAAGGGACCTGTTTTCAGACCTCACTAGGACTTTGTGTCATCCTCTTAAGTGACTGGAGCCCAGATGTTGTGACACCTCACATTATCTATAAGCTGGGCGTTTGCTTTAGAGCAATAATAGCACCCAAACATCAGGAATTCTAAGTTTTCATTTTTTTTTAATATTTATTTGTTTGGCTGCCCCAGGTCTTCGTTGCGACACGCAGGATCTAGTTCCCTGAGCAGGGATTGTACCTGGGCCCCCGGCACTGGGAGCGCAGAGTCTTAACCGCTGGACCACCAGGGAAGTCCCTAAGTTTTCTTGCCGGCAAGCATCCCAGAACTTGTGGAGGATATTTGCCTGTGTCCCTCAATTCCCCCAAAGAGACTCATCTCTGAAAGGAATCTTATTTCAGTGGTCAGGGCCAGTGTAGGAAGAATTGCGCTTGGAGGGAGGTTGGCAGAGGGCATTCCTGTAAGATTTCATTCAACTCTAGGTTTCTGTAACCTTTTGAGTCCCGAGAAGGAATGTGCCAAGCACTCCAGAAACTCCATGCCCAGCTATGAAATTAGTCAATTTTTTTCCATGACTGTGTTGGGATTAGTACCGCCCTCGTACCTCAAAGGCACTTAGCAGTGGTTAGCTGTTGTTACTATTTAATGAGCCAGATTTCTCAGATAGCCATCCTCGTCTTGGCTCTCTCTCCCCCATCCATGCCTTTGAAAACTGTAATCACAGTTCAGGATAAACTTTCAAACTGGCAGAAAGAAGAGAAGCTGCTGCAAGGGGTGGAGCGTTTCTCAGAAACTCATTGTCTTTTCCCACTTAGCTGAGCCCTGGTTCCTTTCCGTCAACTGTCTGTACCCCAGGGTTCCTTTCCCTACAAAAATGAGAAACCCAAACCTCAAAAGCAAAAGCATTGCACCCCATCCATTTAATGTTTTTTATACTACATTTATAGTCTTTTTAATGATGTCAGAAACAGGAAAAAAAAAAAAAAACCTGTTGAAAAATGGAAACAAATTAGTATGGAAAATCCTATTTGCAAAGTAAACAATATTTCTAATAACAACGTGTTGTATTTTGTTTTGCTTTGTTTGGGGGACCATTCTAATGTGACTGTAAGACTTGAACCAAATCCTAAGAAAAAAAAAAGAAGAAAAGAATTTGCAGACCCTTACAAAATGATAACACATTTCTCATAGAAAATTGTGGGATCTCTAAGAGAGGCCCCCCTGCCTTTGCATGTAAAACAATGCCATCATTAGGCAGTGGAACAATTGTATTCGAATTCTGGGAACTTGAACTTGTTTTCCAGACCAGAAGCTGGTTTACTCACATGTGTGTCAAACCATGACTCAAGGCTGCCATGAACTTGATTGTTAATTGTCCGTTACTGATTATAGCTACCTCTAGAATGCATTTAGGCTCAAGAAATACAGAATTGGTTCCTTAATCAAGAATGTGGAATTGCCAGGCTCTCCCAGATGAGAGGAAGCTGCAGATGAGTTACAGAGACCTGGACTCACAGATAGGATGCCTTTACAAGCCTGTTATGCATCCTCTCTCTGCCATAGTGAGGTAAAGGCAATAACATCACTTGATGATTGGTTTATTCTCTCCAAATTTCAAGACCGAAATAGAAAGACGACACCTGAGTATAATTCCCAGGTCAGCTAATCTCTGTCCAGCCCTCAAAAGATGCACAAAAGCAAGTGAAGCTTCGAAGAAGTCTCTTAGGGGATGTGTTTCATGGGGCTTAGTATTTCTTATATTTGAGTTTTACCCGATACTTAATTTAACTCCACGAGTCATATAATACACTGGGGCAGGACTGGAGCGAGGTGAATGGCGTTGCAGTTTGCACATGACCCTGACCTGGCAAGCTGGGTATTCATTTGAAGTAGGGGAATTCAAATTTTCTATTCTTTTGCATTGTCATGCCTCGCGATGATAAGCACAGAGAAATGTAAATAAAAAAGACCTATTTCAGAACCTTCCGTACAACCTTTTTGTTTTATGACAAAAGACAGTTAATTAACATACTAGCAGTAAGCAGCCTTCCCAAACTCCTGCTAATTATGTATTCTGTTGACCGTGACTCTAGTCATAAGGTAATTGGCTCCCAGCAACATGACATTTCAAATCATCTCTTGAAATTACATCAAAAAGCCAGCCTGTTTTGTTTTGATAGGGGAACAATCAATTTGATAAGTGGTAACACAGCTCATTGTTTCACATTAATTAGACTAATTGCTGCATGTTAGCCTCTGAAATAGACAGAACTTGGAGAACACAAAGGCTGCGGCCTTTAGCATGCAGCGCATGTGATGGTTCCACTTGCTTGCACAGACCGTAGGCAGAAAGCGGAGCTGTTAGGAGGCTGCCTTGCGGGAGGCTGGGTGTTAACAGTAGTTTGATGTGTTATGCTTAATACACTGGCTTTCACTTATAGCATCCAGGTTCCGAGTCCCACAGAGGAAGGAAGAACTGTTTCTCAGCTAACTCGGTTTGGGTTAGATGGAGTGTAAAAGCCTTCTCTCCTTCAAGACCCAGACATTCTTCTGTCCCTGCCAGAGAGGCTCAGCTAATGTCCCTTTGTAGTATTCTGTGCATACGTGCCTTAAAAACCAGACGGAAACAAAACAAAGCCAAAACAATACAAAAAGGAAATAGAAACCTTTTTTGTTTTTTTTTTTCCCAATTACAAAAAACCCACAGAGATTCACCAAACTGTCATTGTGGAAACCTAACACTCCAGCCTGCAAATGCCTTTCAGTTTGACAGACTGTACCTTGGTTTCTTCTCGAGGCCACCGGTTTGGCCAAATGAGACCATGTGATCTTTAGGACAACAGCACAAGTCAGTCTCAATTGGCAATGAAGAGAATTTGACTTGTGACCAGCCCGGACTCCTGATGCTCACGTAGGTTGATGAGATCGTGTTACTGGGCGTCTGATGCAATGGAACAGAACTCTTTTCCAAGGAAAAGGCATCCAGCGCTTTAAAAACCCAGATGCACTGCCTCTGTCACTCTGACGCTATCTGGTTATCCACACACAACTTCTGAATGTTGCTAGCTAACTAAACAAATGTGCACGTTGGCTCTCTGTCGTTTGTGTACCTCTCCGTGTCTCTACTGTTTTTATATGTGAAGTGGGAAATTCGTATAAATATTTCATTCTGCAGTTGCATATCATCAAATTCATTGTGGTGAGACGGTAAGTCATCTTGTTGGCTTTGGGCTGCATTTGACCTAAGAGACAAAGTCTCAAACAACAGACTCTGCTAACTGCTTCTGCAGCTAGCAGAATAGTTTTCACACGTTCCCAGTGTGGAAAGGACTTTCTGTTTCTCACTAATTTCTTCAACTGTACCAAGAGCGGTGTTTTCTTTGAACAGGAAGGACAGCAGTCTATAAGCATAACAGTTTTGTTCATAAGATACATAGCTGCATTACACATCCCCAAACAGTAAGTACGATGTTCCTCCATTTGTAAATGCTTATGCGCTTTCATTGAAATGACAGAGGGAACTATGACAGTGACATTCGAACCTGGCTTGGAAAATGAATTTGAAACATTTAAGTGCCAATGATTTGCTTCTGTGTATGAAGGCATCTCGGGTGGAGAAGGCGGGGGTCTGCGGACATCGGTACCAAAGGAGAGCATTTCAGTTCTTTTTCCTCACGCCCTCAAAGGAATGATCCTTTGGCAGGAACTTCAAAGCACGAATCTGTGCAGCTGGTTTAATTTGGTCATTAAAAAAAAAAAAAATAGCGTGTGGGGTAGCAGAGGCAAGCAATTAAATGATGGCTTCTACAGCTTAATACATCTTCAACGGCCTTTTGAAAAGGTACAAGGATTTGTGACTTAAGTGTGCTAATGTGCTGTTTTCCCTGTAAAATCCCAGGGTTTTTTCCGAAGGTAAATGATGGAGAAAAAAAAAAAAAAAAGCACCGAGATTGAAGCCCCTTAACATTCAGTTTAAATGCTGGTTCCACTCGCCTGAGCACACGTTGGAAGCAGCTTTGTTAGAATTCCAGCCGGCACCCTGGCTGTCACCACTGGTCCTTGTACAGGCAAGCCCCACTCCGTGCAGAGCAAATCTTTGCTCAGTTAATCGAGCGCCAGTCACCAGTAAGCTTGGCTGCCGGCCCAGGGTTGTTAGGCCTTTCCCTGCTACACCTGAATGAGATATTGACGGGACATTGCTACCCAAACAACAGAGTTGAGAAACGGGATAAAAAAATAAATTAATTAGATTGTCATGGGGCTGACAGGATAATTTTGAAAATGCCACTTACACCTCCAGTGTACAAGCAGAACGGGGAAACTACTGCTTCGTTTGGGGCGAGGTGGTGTCTCCTTTGATTGGTTGCCTTGTTTTCT
This sequence comes from Lagenorhynchus albirostris, assembly GCF_949774975.1. NCBI lineage: Eukaryota > Metazoa > Chordata > Mammalia > Artiodactyla > Delphinidae > Lagenorhynchus > Lagenorhynchus albirostris. Next base: position 15,101,967 of record NC_083096.1, on the reverse strand, counting down.
TTCTTTCCATCTTAGGATGTGGATTTGGAATGGTGGCGGGGCGGGGAAAGAGAGATACTGTCTGATGATTAACATGTGTAGAGACTTTTGTCCAACGGGGACCTGCTGTGTGTAGCACAGGGAACTCTGCTCAATATTCTGTGGCAACCTAGATGGGAGGGGAATTTGAGAAAGAATGGATCATGTACCTGTGTGGATGAATCACTTTGCTGCACAGCTGCGGCTAGCACAGCATTGTTAATCAACTATACTCCAATATAAAATAAAAAGTTAAGGGACTTCCCTGGTGGCGCAGTGGTTAAGAATCTGCCTGCCAATGCAGGGGACACGGGTTCGAGCCCTGGTCCGGGAAGATCCCACATGCCGCGGAGCAACTAAGCCCGTGCGTCACAACTACTGAGCCTGCACTCTAGAGCCCACATGCCACAACTACTGAGCCCACATGCCACAACTACTGAAGCCTGTGCGCCTAGAGCCCGTGCTCCGCAACAAGAGAAGCCACCAGAATGAGAAGTCTGCGCACCACAATGAAGAGTAGCCCCCCGCTCGCCACAGCTAGAGAAAGTCCACACACAGCAACAAAGACCCAACGCAACCAAAAATAAATAATAAATAAATAAAATTAAGAACTTTAAAATAAATAAATTAAAAGTTTTTTAAAAAAAGAACCTTTTGGCCAGTTATACTTGCTGCTAAATTCACATACGGCCTATTATCTACTGAATAAAACCTCCCCCAAACAAGACACTGTGGAATCAAGTGACAAGGCTTTGGGGTAGGGAGAAAACTCTGGCAGTGGGTAATTTCTGCTGAGGAGAAAAATAAGGATCAGAGAAAATCAGGGACGGAGGATAAAAAAGACATAAAGTAGGAATAGTTTTTAAATAGGAATGGCTGGCAGAGCTATTAATCATACAGAGCTCTGAGCTACAGGGGTTATGTGAGTCCCACTAAGACCAGAGGACATGGAAAATGCTGAATATACCATCAAAAGCTCCCCCTTTCCCAAAAGTATAACAGGGATGACCTGTTCAAATAGGCTAAAAATCGATATAAAAATCTAAGGCGTTTTAGTAAATATTTAGAGTCTTTGGTTTTTCACTGTTGAATTAATGGTCTGTTGTGGTCGAGGCAGTTCTTACTCTCATCCTAAGCGGAAAAAGTGAATTTCACTGATGGCAGTAGATTATTCAGGTTGTTCAGCAGCGTTGATGAGAGCGGGGAGGGGAGGGAGGAGGGGCGAGCATGCTGATGAACCTGAACCCTCTAGCAAGCCTTTGTTTCAAGAAACTCTTAATTGGAGGTTTGCTGGGAGAAATCAGAAATTACTGTAGGTTCTGAAGATTTAATAACTTCTTTTAAAATAGATTCAGTACTCTTGTAGTATGCATGTGCTATTTGAATGCATAATTTCTCCCGGAAATTATGGAATTTCTGTTCAGAGCTGTGTCTGTGTTGATAAAAGGACAATTCTGAGAGTGCTGGCATTTTGCTCCCTCCAGGTCCACACCTAATTTTCCTGCTTAGAGGTAGATGTTTCGGGACTCCATGAACTGGTGGAACTGGAATGGTGAACAGTGGCCCTTCCTATTTCAGTCTTTCACTCCCTACTATAAGCAAAGACCTTCTGGTGGACCGCACAGAGTCTGGACTTTGATGGCTCAGCCAAAGACGAAGTCAGGGCAGAGACATAAAATCACTTAGTTACAAGTCATTATCGAGCACTCACTGTCATACAGCATGGCTCAAGGTATTGAGGGAATATCTTGAAGATATGTAAGATCGGACTTCCCTGGTGGCTCAGTGGATAAGACTCTGCGCTCCCAACGTAGGGGGCCCGGGTTCAATCCCTGGTCAGGGAACTAGATCCCACGTGCATGCCGTAACTGAGTTCGCATGCCACAACTAAGGAGCCCATGTGCTGCAACTAAGGAGCCTTGAGCCACAACTAAGGAGCCCACATGCTGCAACTAAGGAGCTGGTGAGCCACAACTAAGGAGCCCGCAAGCTGCAACTAAGACCCAGCACAACCAAAAAAGTAAAAAAAAAAAAGATATATAAGATCACTTTTCCCTTTAGATTACTGCTCTTAACATTGGTTTCATAATCTATAAGTAGGGTTAGTAATATCTACCTCTACTCACAGAGTTGCTGAGAAAATTATGTAACTCTAAGGCTCCCAGCCTGGTCTTTAGCATATTAACTGCTTCACGGTCGCCATTTTTGGGAATATGGGTTGTGTATCTATGGTAATAAAGAATCATGGTGAACATTTGAAGTTTCCTTCTAATATAAACAGGGCCAGATTCATGGATGTACCACCTGTGTAGTCATGCAGGGCCCAGTGCTCAGAAGGGCCTTGCCCTTGGTTTAATGTTCTCCTGTTGCCATCTTGAAGTCCGTCATTTTTTTTTTTAATTGGAGTATAGTTGTTTAACAACATTCTGTTAGTTTCTACTGTACAGCAAAGTGCAGTTCCCTGTGCTGTACAGCATATTCTTAATAGTTATCTATTTTATACATATTAGTGTATACATGTCAATCCCAATCTCTCAATTCATCCCACACCCCTACCCCCACTTTCCCCGCTTGGTGTCCATATATTTGTTATCTACATCCGAGTCTCTATTTCTGCCCTGCAAACTGGTTCTTTGGTACCATTTTTCTAGATTCCACATATATGCGTTAATATACGATATTTGTTTTTCTTTTTCTGACTTACTTCACTCCGTATGACAGTCTCTAGGTCCATCCACAGCTCTACAAATGACCCAATTTTGTTTCATTTAGGTTGCTTCCATGACCTGGCTACTGTAAATAGTGCTGCAATGAACATTGGGATGCATGTGTCTTTTTGCATTACGCTTTTCTCTGGGTATATGCCCAGTAGTGGGATACTGTGTCATTTGATAATTCTATTATTCGTTTTTTAAGGAATGTCCATACTGTTCTCCATAGTGGCTGTATCAATTTATATTCCCACCAACAGTGCAAAAGGGTTCCCTTTTCTGCACACCCTCTCCAGCATTTATTGTTTGTAGATTTTCTGATGATGCCCATTATAACTGGTGTGAGGTGATACCTCATTGTAGTTTTGATTTGCATTACTCTCATAATTAGTGATGTTGAGCAGCTTTTCATGTGCTTCTTGGCCATCTGTATATCTTCCTTGGAGAAATGTCTATTTAGGACTTCCACCCATTTTTGGATTGGGGCGTTTGTTTTTTTGATATTGAGCTGCATGAGCTGTTTTATATATTTTGGAGATTAATCCTTTATCTGTTGATTCGTTTGCAAATATTTTCTCCCATTCTGAGCATTGTCTTTTCGTCCTGTTTATAGTTTCCTTTGCTGTGCAAAAGTTTTTAAGTTTCATTAGGTCTCATTTGTTTATTTTTTTTTAATTTCCGTTACTCCAGGAGGTGGGTCCAAAAAAAGATCTTGCTGTGGTTTATGTCAAAGAGTGTTGTTCCTATGTTTTCCTCTAAGGGTTTTATGGTGTCCGGTCTTACATTTAGGTCTTTAATCCATTTTGAGTTTGTTTTTGTGTGTGGTGTTAGGGAATGTTGTAATTTCATTCTTTTACATGTAGCTGTGTAGTTTTCCCAGCACCACTTATTGAAGAGACTGTCTTTTCTCCATTGCATATCCTTACCCCTTTTGTCATAGATTAGTTGACCATAGGTGCATGGGTTTATCTCTGGGCTTTCTATCCTGTTCCATTGATCTGTAGTTCTGTTTTTGTGCCGCTACCATATTGTCTTCATTACTGTAGCTTTGTAGTATAGTCTGAAGTTAGGGAGTCTGATTCCCCCAGCTCCATTGGTTTTTTTTTTTCCTCAAGATTGTTTTGTCTATCTGGGGTCTTTTGTGTTTCCGTACAAATTTTATGATTTTCTGTTCTGGTTCTGTTAAAAATGCCATTGGTAATTTGATAGGGATTGCATTGACTCTGTGGATTGCTTATGGTAGTATAGTCATTTTCACAATATTGATTCTTCCAATCCAAGAACATGGTATATCAATCCATTTGTTTGTGTCATCTTTGATTTCTTTCATAAGTGTCTTATAGTTTTCTGAGTACAGGTCTTTTACCTCCTTAGGTAGGTTTATTCCTAGGTATTTTATTCTTTTTGTTCCAGTGGTGAATGGGATTGTTTCCTTAATTTCTGTTTCTGATCTTTCGTTGTTAGTGTATAGGAATGCAAGAGATTTCTGTGCATTAATTTTGTATCCTGCAAGTTTACCACATTCACTGATTAGCTCTAGTAGTTTTCTAGTGGCATCTTTAGGATTCTCTATATATAGTATCATGTCATCTGCAAACAGTGACAGTTTTACTTCTTCTTTTCCAATTTGTATTCCTTTTATTTCTTTTTCCTCTCTGATTGCTGTGGCTAGGACTTCCAAAACTATGTTGAATAATAGTGGCGAGAGTGGACATCCTTGTCTTCTTCCTGATCTTAGAGGAAGAGCTTTCAGTTTTTCACCATTGAGAATGATGTTTGCTGTGGGTTTGTCGTATATGGCCTTTATTATGTTGAGGTAAGTTCGCTCTATGCCCACTTTCTGGAGAGTTTTTATCATAAATAGGTGTTGAATTTTGTCAGAAGCTTTTTCTGCATCTATCGAGATGATCATATGGTTTTTATTCAATTTGTTAATATGGTGTATCACACTGATTGATTTGCGTATACTGAAGAATCCTTGCATCCTTGGGATAAATCCCACTTGATCATGGTGTATGATCCTTTTAATGTACTGCTGGATTTTGTTTGCTAGTATTTTGTTGAGGATTTTTGCATCTGTGTTCATCAGTGATATTGGTCTGTAATTTTCTTTTTTTGTGACATCTCTGTGTGGTTTTGGTATCAGGGTGATGGTGACCTCATAGAATGAGTTTGGGAGTGTTCCTTCCGCTGCAATTTTTTGGAAGAGTTTGAGAAGGCTGGGTGTTAGCTCTTCTCTAAGTGTGTGATAGAATTCACCTGTGAAGCCATCTGGTCCTGGACTTTTGTTTGCTGGAAGATTTTTAATCACAGTTTCAATTTCATTCCTTGTGATCCTGTCTGTTCATATTTTCTATTTCTTCCTGGTTAAGTCTTGGAAGGCTGTACGTTTCTAAGAATTTGTCCATTTATTCCAGGTTGTCCATTTTATTGGCACAGAGTTGCTTGTAATAGTCTCTTATGATGCTTTCTATTTCTGCGGTGTCCATTGTAACTTCTTTTTCGTTTCTAATTTTATTGATTTGACTCCTCTCTCGCTCTTTTTCTTGATGAGTCTGGTTAAAGGTTTATCAACTTTTTTATCTTCTCAAACAACCAGCTTTTAATTTTATTGATCTTTGCTATTGTTTTCTTTGTTTCTATTTCATTTATTTCTTCTCTGATCTTTATGATTTCTTTCCTCTGCTAACTTTGGGTTCTGTTTGTTCTTCTCTCTCTAGTTCCTTTAGGTGAAAGATTAGGTTGTTTATTTGAGATTTTTCTTGTTTCTTAAGGTAGGATTGTATTGTTATAAACTTCCCTCTTAGAACTGCTTTTGCTTCATCCCGTTGGTTTTGGATCGTCATGTTTTTGTTGTCATTTGTCTGTAGGTATTTTTTGATTTCCTCTTTGATTTCTTCAGTGATCTCTTGGTTATTTAGTAGCGTATTGTTTAGCCTGATGTGTTGTGTTTTTTACGGGGTTTTTTCCTGCAATTTATTTCTAATCTCATAGCATTGTGGTCGGAAAAGATGTTTGATACAGTTTCAATTTTCTTAAATTTACCGAGGCTTGATTTGTGACGCAGGATGTGGTATATCCTGGAGAATGTTCTGTGCGAACTTGAGAAGAAAGTGTAATCTGCTGTTTTCGGATGGAATGCCCTATAAATGTCAATTAAATCTATCTGGTCTACTGTGTCATTTAAAGCTATGTTTCCTTATTAATTTTCTGTCTGGATGATCTGTCCACTGGTGTAAGGGAGGTGTTAAAGTCCCCCACTATTACTGTGTTACTGTCAATTTCCTCTCTATAGTTGTTAGCATTTGCCTTAAGTACTGAGGTGCTCCTATGTTGGGCGCGTATATATTTATAATTGTTTTATCTTCTTCTTGGATTCATCCCTTGATCATTATGTGGTGTCCTTCCTTGACTCTTGTAACATTCTTTATTTTAAAGTCTATTTTATCTGCTATGAGTATTGCTACTCCAGCTTTCTTTTTTTTTTTTTTTTTAAATTTTATTTATTTATTTATGGCTGTGTTGGGTCTTCGTTTCTGTGTGAGGGCTTTCTCTAGTTGTGGCAAGCGGGGGCCACTCTTCATCGCGGTGCACAGACCTCTCACTATCGCGGCCTCTCTTGTTGCAGAGCACAGGCTCCAGACGCGCAGGCTCAGTAATTGTGGCTCACGGGCCCAGTCGCTCCGCGGCATGTGGGATCTTCCCAGAAGAGGGCTCAAACCCGTGTCCCCTGCATTGGCAGGCAGACTCTCAACCACTGCGCCACCAGGGAAGCCCTCCAGCTTTCTTTTGATTTCCATTTGCATGGGATATCTTTTACCATCCCCTCACTTTCAGTCTGTGTCTGTCCCTAGGTCTGAGGTGGGTCTCTTTTAGACAACATATTCACAGGTCTTGTTTTTGTATCCATTGAGCCAGTCTACGTCTTTTGGTTGGAGCATTTAATCCATTCATATTTAAGGTAATTATCAATATGTATGTTCCTATTACCATTTTCTTAGTATTTATGGGTTTGTTTTGGTAGGTCCTTTTCTTCTCTTGTGTTTCCCACTTAGAGAAGTTCCTGTAGCATTTGTTGTAGAGCTGGTTTGGTGGTGCTGAATTCTCTTAGCTTTTGCTTGTCTGTAAAGCTTTTGATTTCTCTGTCGAATCTGAATGAGATCCTTGCCGGGTAGAGTAATCTTGGGTGTAAGTTCTTCCCTTTCGTCACTTTAAATATATCATGCCAGTCCCATCTGGCTTGTAGAGTTTCTGCTGAGAAATCAGCTGTTAACCTTATGGGAGTTCCCTTGTATGTTATTTGTCATTTTTCCCTTGTTGCTTTTAATAATTTTTGTTTGTGTTTAATTTTTGTCAATTTGATTACTATGTGTGTCAGCGTGTTTCTCCTTGGGTTTATCCTGCTTGGGACTCTCTATGCTTCCTGGACTTGGGTGGCTATTTCCTTTCCCATGTTAGGGAAGTTTTTGACTAATCCCTTCATATATTTTCTCAGATACTTTCTCTCTCTCTTCTTCCTCCGGGACCACTATAATGTAAATGTTGTTGCATTTAATGTTGTCCCAGAGGTCTCTTAGGCTGTCTTCATTTCTTTTCATTCTTTTTTCTTTATTCTGTTCCACAGCAGTGATTTCCACCATTCTATCTTCAAGGTCACTTATCCGTTCTTCTGCCTCAGTTATTCTGCTATTGATTCCTTCTAGTGTGTTTTTCATTTCAGTTATTGTATTGTTCATCTCTTTGTTTGTTTTTAATTCTTCTAGTTCTTTGTTAAACATTTCTTGCATCTTCTTGATCGTTGCCTCCATTCTTTTCCTGAACTTCTGGATCATCTTCACTATCATTATTCTGAATTCTTTTTCTGGAAGGTTGCCTATCTCCACTTCATTTAGTTGTTTTTCTGGGGTTTTTGTCTTGTTCCTTCATCTGGTACAAAGTCCTCTGCCTTTTCATCTTGTCTGTCTTTCTGTGAATGTGGTTTTTGTTCCACAGGCTGTAGGATTGTCTTTCTTCTTGCTTCTGCTCTCTGCCCTCTGGTGGATGAGGCTATCTAAGAGGCTTGTGCAAGCTTCCTGATGGGTGGGACTGGTGGTGTGTAGAGCTGAGTGTTGCTTTGGTGGGCAGAGCTCAGTAAAACTTTAATCCACTTTTCTGCTGATGGGTGGGGCTAGGTTCCCTCCCTGTTAGTTGTTTGGCCTGAGGTGACCCAACACTGGAGCCTACCTGGCTCTTTGGTGGGGTTAATGGTGGACTCTGGAGGACTCAAGCCAATGAGTACTTCCCAGAACTTGTGCTGCCAGCATCTTTGTCTCTGTGGTGAGCCACAGCTGCCCCCCGCCTCTGCAGAAGACCCTCTCCAACAGTTGCAGGTAGGTCTGGTTCAGTCTCCTGTGGGGTCACTGCATCTTCCCCTTGGGTCCTGGTACGCACATTACTTTTTGTGTGCCCTCCAAGAGTGGAGTCTCTTTTTCCCCCAGTCCTGTCGAGGTCCTGCAATGAAATCCCACCGGCCTTCAAAGTCTGATTCTCTGGGGATTCCTCCTTGCATTGCCAGACCCCCAGGTTGGGAAGCCTGATGTGGGGCTCAGAACCTTCACTCCAGTGGATGGACTTCTGTGGTATAATTGTTCTCCATTTTGTGAGTCACCCACCCAGCGGTTATGGGATTTGATTTTATCATGATTGCACCCCTCCTACCATCTCAGTGCAGCTTCTCCTTTGTCTTTGGATGTAGGGTATCTTTTATGGTGAGTTCCAGTGTCTTCCTGTCGATGATTGTTCAGCATTTAGTTGTGATTCTGGTGCTCTCACAAGAGGGAGAAATTCTTCATAATTTTTGAACACCTCTTCCTAATTTTCATTTTGCATTGGGCCCCCCAAATTACACAGCTGATTCCTAATACAGTTATTTGATTTTGCTCACAATTTCTGTTTCTTTTCCAACTACAACTTTAATTGGATATTTTAAAGTAGGTTTTGGCGTTATCAGGCATCAAGTAACCACTCAATTAATTCTCCCTTTTTTGACTTTCTTGCTGCTACTTTCCTTCCATTAATGCCTGGTGTGTCCCAGCCACAGTGCAATCCTCACCCTTCTCTTGCCCCAGCATCCCATTCCTGAGAGGAGATGTGCACTACTATTCCTTTGTGTCTCCAGTGCCCTTCCTGCTCTTCCTGAATAAGCCTTCCTCTTTTTTTCTCCATCCAGCTCAATTTTTCCACTTCTCCAAGCAGAAAGAACCCTTCCTCAGCAGTGTCCTCTTGTCCTCACAGCACCTCGTTATATATCCACCTAGTCTAACCACTTCTCTAGCCACGGCTATAGATAGCAAGCTCTTTTGGGGGGGCGGGGCGGGCTTTCTCTTTTTCAAATCTGCTGCCTCCCACCATCTGATACGTAGTCGGCATTCAGTTTGTTGACTGAATTAACAAACGACCAAACCAATGACCAGAGCTGCCAAGAGCACTGACTCATTTTCGTGTCACCTTCTAGAAGTTTTTTCTCAGCTTTCCTCCTAAAAAATATTTTTGAGCAACGGAATGCCTCAAATATATGCAATAGGAACCAAACGGAAAAACAGATAGGTAGAAATGAGCTCTGAATGACCAAGAATTGGTAACAAATTGAATGGATAGCATTGTATACCACACAATCAGTAAAATGGAATGCTTTTTGGAATTCCTATTCTATTTGATAATATTTAAAAAAATTTTTAATTTAATTTCTAAATATTGGAGTATAGTTGATTTACAATGTTGTGTTAGTTTCAGGTGTACAGCAAAGTGATATAGTTATACATAAACATATGTCCATTCTTTTTCAGATACTTTCCCATACAGGTGATTTTTGTTTTGTTTTGTTTTGTTTTATGGCTGCATTGGGTCTTTGTTGCTGTGCGCGGGCTTTCTCTATTTGCGGTGAGTGGGGGCTACTCTTGGTTGCAGTGCGTGGGCTTCTCATTGCGGTGGCTTCTCTTGTTGCGGAGCAACATTAATGCCTCAGTAGTTGTGGCACGTGGGCTTAGTAGTTGTGTCTTGCAGGCTGTAGAGTGCAGGCTTAGTAGTTGTGGCACGTGGGCTTAGTGGCTCCACGGCATGTGGGATCTTCCCGGAACAGGGCTTGAACCCGTTTCCCCTGCATTGGCAGGTGGATTCTTAACCACCAGGGAAGTCCCTCCCATAGGTTATTACAGAGTATTGAGCAGAGTTCCCTGTGCTACACAGTAGGTCCTTCTTGATTATCTATTTTGTGTATAGTAGTGTGTATATGTTCATCTCAAACTCCTAATTTAGACTTTTAATGTCTTATTCCAAGGTCTTAAGCATGTTTCTGTAGCACAAGAGTTTATAAATTCAGGGGTTTATAAGCCTTTAACACATGTGCCCACAAGACAATGGGGAACCCAGAGAGGGATTGATTTGATGGTAGGCAGAGATGTGAGTCAGTAAAGTCTGTTGAAATTGAATGCTAAAGTTTGTGAGCATATGCAGTTTTCTAATGAAAAAATTTGGCTTTCATCAGATCCTCAAAGGAGCCTCTGGCCCAAAAGTAATTAAAGACCCCTGCTTTGGTATTTTAATTTGAGAAAATGATGTTTCTTTCTTATTAAAATAGAACACTGTATATAAGGACTTACCATTATTATTAAAGGGATACTTTCCTGACTTTTAATAACCCCTCCACATATAACCCAGTTTATCAACTATAATTTTGAAAAAGTGTTTCTTGAATGTTTCAAGTTGGTTGAAATATTTGTTGCTTGCCTTTCAAAATTATCTGTGTTGTCTCCCTCCTTTTCTCTCCATCCTGTATTCGTCCTGCCTTTTGCAGATCCCTCAGTGTGTAGAGCTGCACCAGGAAAAGGTAGTTGAGAAAGCCTGTGAGCCAGTGGCTACCAGTGTACACTGCTTTCGTTGTTCTGGGTTGTTTTTAGAATTCATATCATTGGTATGCCTGAGGCATTGGTGACAAGATGTTAATGGTTTCCTGACCACTGGGCAGACAGCTGTGTTGAGAGGTGTTAAGATTTCTGTAAAATCATCTGTTTTTATTACCTCAAACTTACCTACAATGTTAACGCATTTACAACTGAATTTTTAGTCTATTTTTCTCACCGTTAGCAACTTCTGTTTCCTTTCTTTGTTTTAGTGTAATTTTATGTGAAAGATACTAAGACTCCTCCTCCCTCCCCTTAATAAATTAAGGTAGTTTTATTTACAAATAAATGTGGGTTTGGGAGGGCTCCCTTCCTCAAGAACATTACATGGTTCTCAGGCTACGTAAGTGATAATTCTAAATTATTGACAAGTGAGACATAACGCAGTTATCATTACAGATAAATTCACCCAGTTTAGTAAAAGAGTTTGGAACATGTCTGTTTTGCTTTTTCTCATTTGCATCAAGGATGTAAGCTTTTACAGGGGTCGTAGAAGTAAAATTTTGTCCTCTTGGTTGAGAGTTTGCAAACTTTTTGATGTTAAAACCTCACTGTGATAGTATATCTCAATGTTCTTGGCTGTTTTCGGTCATTACATAGCCCTCATTCCCTCTCCTCTGGATTCTTTCCGGTCTGTCTAGAGTCTGAATTGAGAAACCATGCATAATTTCTGTAATCTTATATTCAGTCTTCTTGTGTATGGATAAGCCTTTCCCCCCAGGTAAACTGTAAGCTCTGGGAGACAAGGACCCGTCTTCTTTGTACTGACAATAAATCCTAGCACAATGCCAGACCCCTTGTTACTGCTTTTCACACCTCACTGATTCAATCATTATAATGACTGCCCCCCCCCACCACCCTGAGGAATCAGATCTGCCATTTAAGTTGTGGTTCTGCAGGTACTGATGGTGTCTTCAGATGTTTAAGTGTCCTGGGGTAGATTTACTCCTGAAATACTTTCTAAACATGGAAGAAATAATAAGATAGAGTGATGGGTAGAAATGCAAGACCAATTCTATAGAATGTGAAATGTTTAGGAATGAAAAATCAGTTTCATATTTATCAGAATTACTTCGTCAGGAGATTACCTTTTGCCTATCGTCTGTTTTTTGAAAAGGGTCTAAATGGTATTACAGTGGTATAGGTTAAGTAAGATAAGGTAAGATTTATTGAGTGAGCTCTTGGGGAACAGAATACATAAGAGCTGACAGTCCTCTTGGACTAGCAAAGAATAATGGTTAAGAATATTAATTAACCCTTTAGGGCTGAAGAAGGTCTTGGAAATTACACAGCAAAACCTTCTCATTTTGTCAGTGAGGGGACTGATTCCCATTTAGAGACCTATTCAAGAGCATATAAGCAGTATTGTTAATAGCAATTAATATAAGCCAGGCATTTGTTTAAATGCTTTGCATACGTTAACTCATGACCTCACAACAACTCCATGAAGTAGGTATTTGTTTATCCCCCTTTGTCCCTGCCTTAGGCCAAGCTCCTATCAGCTCCTAGTTGGACTCAGTAAAGGCCTCCTAACTGGCCATCCTGCATCCATTCTTTCTGCCCAAGTAGATTGTGGCCTTGGTAAATTTAACGATCTATTGAAAACTCCTGGCTGGGACACCGCCCTACTCTTAGTGGCCACAAGCTGCTTGTAGGATTCTCAGAAGGCAGCCCTTCCTGGCTTCCTGGAGGCCTCCTTCACCCTGTCCCCCCTGCTCATAATTCTGCAGTACTTCACCCCACACCCCCTCACCTGTCAGAGCATGTGCACATACTGTTCCTCTATCTGGAATGCTCTCTCCTTTTCATGGACTGACTTCCCCCCACCACTCAGATCTTAACTCAGAAGTCATGGCCTCCAGGAAGCCTTCCCTGACTCCTTAGCTAAATTGGATGCCACTGTCCCAAGCCTTTGAGCCCTCAGGGCCCATCTCCCTTTGACTTAGCTCTGTGTTCTGAAAGCTGATGCAGGGCCTAGTGCATAGCAGACCACATGGATTGGTTGAAGGAGGGACAGAAAGAAGGAAGGAAGCTCTAAGGTAACAGGAATAAATGTCTTTCTTGTTTCCATCAAAATAGTCAGGGTTTGGAGTTACAGTATCTGAACTGGATCCCCACTTACTTTTTGGGGAAATGCATGGAATGGAGACCAAGGGCAAAAGACCAGTCAAAAGTGATGCTGAAAAGAATTCCACATTATCTCTATAGATACTCTGCCCTGAAGGAGGAGGAACACAGCCGCCCACTTGTAAAGTATGGGCCGTGCACAGTGACTGCCTTCTCAAAAGTACCATGTGGAAAGAGGGGTGGGAAAGAGTAACTTGATGGTGGGGAACTTGACACACCTCTACTGGGTGATCAAGGTTGGCCCCAACCCTGATAAATCATGTTGATAGTATGTACCTTTGATATGATGTGATAGCACTTTACCTCTGTGGTCTTCTGCCCCCAAATCCATCACCCCAGTCTAAACATGAGAAAAACATCAAGCACATCTCAACTGAGGAATTCTAGAGTCCTTGACCAGGGCTCCTCAAAAATGGTCAAGATCATCAAAAACAAGGAAAGTCTGAGGAAGTGTTACAGTCAAGAGGAACCTAAAAGAGTTAGAACAGCTAAATGTGATGTGACATCCTGGAGCAGCAGAAGAACAATAGGCAAAAATTAAGAACACCTGAGTAAATATGGAGTGTAGTTAATAATAATGTATCAACACTGGTTCATTAGATGTGACAAACGTACCCTTACCTAATGTAACATGTTGAAAGTCGGAGACTGGGTGGGAGATGTATGGAAGGGAACTCTCTGGTACTATCTTGACAACTTTTCTACAAATTTCAAACTGTCCTAAAATTAAACATTTATTTTTAAAAAAGGCCTAAGCTGCTTCAGTTTTGAGGCTGAATGACTGGAAAAGAGTTAGCAGTGTCAGAAGACAGCCAAGAGGTGTCTGGCTTGGAGCATTAGGAAGTGTGGAATGGGCTGGTGGTGAAATCTGGGTTAAGGACATGATACCAGGGGCTGAGGAAGAGGAGGTGCCACAGAAAGTCAGGCAGGGAAAAGAAGGAACGGCATTGGATTGGAGCTAGAAGACAGCATAGATGCCAGTGAAAGGCTTTGATAAGATTCGGAGAAATGTGTATTTATCCATAACATAAGAGAAGAAATTGCTCAAATGCTTGTCCTATTTGTATTTAAGAGCAAGGCCCTAAACAAAGTGATGATTAGGGCTTCCCTGGTGGCACAGTGGTTGGGAGTCCGCCTGCCGATGCAGGGGACACGGGTTCGTGCCCCGGTCCGGGAAGATCCCACATGCCGCAGAGCGGCTGGGCCCGTGAGCCACGGCCGCTGAGCCTGCGCGTCCGGAGCCTGTGCTCCACAAGGGGAGAGGCCACAACAGTGAGAGGCCCGCGTACCGCAAAAAAAAAAAAAAAAGTGATGATTAGATGATGCTTGGAGACCGTGGATGGGTTGGCTTTATTTTAGGGTGATTCTGTAGGCCAGTTTTTTTTGTTCTTGAGAGAATCCCAAAATATTGGTGTCTGTAGGTCTTTCCTCTGGAACTTTCTATTTCTCCCGAAGTCCCCCAATGTCCTGGCTTGCAGATATACAATTGCCTGAGGGTGTTCTAGGACCCCGGCGGGGGGGATGGGGGTGAGGATGCACAGGCTTTTCTGCAATGCCCTCATTTTCAGCAAGGGGTTCTGAGGTACCCCTCTGCTTTCCCTTCACCCACTGTGCCCTATATTCCCATCGTAAACTTTCTCTAGCTCAGTTCCTCCAAAGACAGAGTGAGGAGAAAGAGTGGGCGCTGTGCTTTGTAGGGAGTGGGTAGAAGGTGTGGGTGCAGACTTTCAGCCAACCCCACCTGTTTTTAGTCCCATGCGTCTCCCCTGCCTTACACCGGTACCTGATACCCAATGCCCTTGACTTCTGAGTTTTCAGCGTGAAGAGTCCTCTCATTGGCTTCCCACTTTGCCTATGTTTGCAGTTTACTTCCTGCATCTCTCTTGAACATTTACTTCTCTGAACTCTGCTTTTCAACTTCCTGTACCATGGTTCAGGCTCAAGTATGTCTCCTATTTTTATCAACGATGGAGAATGTGTTTCTGTTTCTCTTGTTGTTTTGCTGATAATTTCTAAGGTGAAGGGGACAGAAAAGTCTTTACCTTCTTAAAATCAAAATTCCAGGATCTGACATTTAAAATCACCTTTGTTTTCTTATAGATGTGATTGTGTTTTACAAAGAGATGTTAAAAACTAATGTATTACACAGTCTGATTGTTTATTTTGGTTCTTTTCTCTTTTAATATTTTAGTGATTTTTTTTTAATGCCAAAAAAATAATTCTGGCTCTTGGCTTCTTGAGCTGTATTCACTTGTCAGCTAGTTGAGGGTGAAGAAAAGGGAGACAACTTTTCCTGAATCTTTTCTTTCCCAGAAGAAGAAGGTTAGAGATTACCCAGGTTCATGGTCCCTAAAGATATAGTTCATGCAGTCCAAGGAAATGATTTCACAGTGAAATGCTCGTTGTTGTTGTTGTTTTTCTTTTCATTTATGTAACTTGAACTTTCCTCTAGTAAAACTTCAACTGTGTTGAGCAAAACCTTTGCTTCTCTTCTTTGTACTTAGTACAAAGTAATAATAATACTTAATAATATACATAAGTGATAATTCCAATAACTCTCTCCCGGAGGAGATCACTGTCTAGGAAAGAGGCTTAGTCAATGGAAAAAAAAAAAGAGAAATGATGCCCTGTTAGTAAATGTCACGCATGTCTCCTGAGATGTTTCCAAATGGATGCATCTTCATTTCTCGACATGGTAGTGGGGTTATTGTACCCCTTTCTTTAACCTGTTTTTTTTCCCAATAGGAATGTATTAGAATTTGGTGGTTGGTGGATCTGGAGGGATGGATATATCATTAAGTATCTGTCGTTCCCACCTACAGAAAAAGCTGGGAAGGTGTTTAATCCCTGATTCTCCCCAGGCTGTCAAGTTACTAAGGGATACTTACCTTTCAGAATGTTTTCCCAGGTCATCTTGGGAATCACTCTACTGTCCCCTAAAACCCAAGACCTCTGGCAGCTTATTTCTTTCACACTTACATCAGCCTTTAGTCTTTCCCATCGTGCTGTCATGTCTTAGCTGGTGAGGCCAAGTTTTAGTTTGTAATCAAGAATGCTGATAAGGCAGGAGGCCAAGGCTTTCTAAATTGCTCACTGAGCCTTATTGTAAATTTATATTCAACTCTTAATGGTAGGAGCATTAAAAAAATTGGAGCTTTTGAAAGCTTGATCTCATTTCAGAATTATTTTCCTCTTATATATTCTCTGGGTTAAACCACATTACTTAAAAGAAAAAAAAAATCTTTAGTTAAGCCAGAAGTCTGGAAGTGTAATTGTCATTGAATTTACTTTTTAATGATAAAAACAGGAAGGAGATGATCATTCATTCAGAAAATGGTTATTGGGTCTGCTGTGTCCTAAGGTACTCTGCTGAACCTGAAGATGAATGAGATATGGCTCCTATCCTCAAGTCACTTAAAGATTAGAAGAAAAACAAAAACCAAAAACCCTACAGTGCCTGTTAGTATGTATTAAGCTGCAGAACAAATCACCTGAAAATGTAATGACTTAAGACAGGAGATATCTGTTATCTCACACAACTTCTGAGAGTCAGGAGTCTGGGAGTAGCTTAGTGGTCTATGTCTGGCTCTGGGTCTCCCATGAGGTTGCACTCAAGGTGGTGGCCAGGGCTGAGGTCTTCTGAAGGCATGACAGGGCAAGATGGTCTCCTTCCAATTTCTGGCCTATGGCTACCAGCTGGAGGGCCTCAGTTCCTTACCACGTGGGCCTCTCCAGAAGGCTGCTCGTGGCGTGGCAGCTGGCTTTCCCCAAAGCTCACAATCAGAGAGAGAGAAAAAGAGGCCAAAAGAGAAGCCACAGTGTTTTTTATAATCTAATCTCAGAAGTGACATACGATTACTTCTGCTGTGTTCTTTTGGACAGACTGATCCTGGTACAATATGGGAGGGGCCTGTACAAAGATATGAATATAGAAGGGGGAACTTGGGGAGTGGGGCGCATCTTGGAGGCTTACCATCACAGTCTTCCATCCAAATACTGACCTGCTTGGGAGTTCCCTGGGGACCTAGTGGTTAGGATTCCAGGCTTTCACTGCCATGGCCTGGGTTCAATCCGTGGTCAGGGAACTGAGATCCTGCAAGCCATGCAGCGTGACCAAAAAAAAACCCCACCAAACTGAGCTCCTCATTCTCCAAGATTAGCAGTGAAGAAGTATGATCAAAAATATCCAGATGGGGCTTCCCTGGTGGCGCAGTGGTTGAGAGTCTGCCTGCCGATGCTGGGGACACGGGTTCGAGCCCTGGTCTGGGAGGATCCCACATGCCGTGGAGCAACTAGGCCCGTGAGCCACAACTACTGAGCCTGCACATCTGGAGCTTGTGCTCCGCATCGAGAGAGGCCGCCATAGTGAGAGGCCCGCACACCGTGATGAAGAGTGGCCCCCGGGGCTTCCCTGGTGGCGCAGTGGTTGAGAGTCCGCCTGCCGATGCAGGGGACACGGGTTCGTGCCCCGGTCCGGGAAGATCCCACATGCAGCGGAGCGGCTGGACCTGTGAGCCATGGCCGCTGAGCCTGTGTGTCCGGAGCCTGTGCTCCACAACAGGAGAGGCCACAACAGTGAGAGGCCCGCGTACCGCAAAAAAAAAAAAAAAAAAAAAAAAGAGTGGCCCCCGCTTGCCACAACTAGAGAAAGCCCTTGCACAGAAACGAAGACCCAACACAGCAATAATTAATTAATTAATTAATAAACTCCTACCCCCAACATCTCCTAAAAAAAAAAAAAGAAAGAGTCGATAAAGCCCTTAATTTAAAAAAAAAAATCCAGATGTTAACAACCACCATGGGAAGCAAGGGCAGTATTTAGAGCTGAGGTGGTAAACATGGAAGATAAAGATGGGCCAGCCAACAGGGACAGCAGCCTAGAATGTCTGTCTAGAAATTTAGTTAGAAATTCTGAATTCTAACTGACATGATTCTGATTTTGCAAAGAAGAGGATTTAAGGTCACTGATCATATTCCTACCAGCAGCAGAGGAGGAGCAATTCTTTTTCACTAAGGGATCATGGTGCCTTATGAAAATTGAAATGGGAACAGCATGAGAGGCTGTATTTGGATGCATCCCTTCCATGGCTCCTGTGGTATGGCATCAAAATCAACCAGAGCCAGGCAGCTTTTCTTTGTGCACCACTATATTTATAACCCAGTGCTGGGTTTGTTGTAAGATCATCTAAGAAAAAATTTTTCCGAGTTGGACTGAAGTATCAAATTCTGCTGCTTAGTTCTCTTCTTAAGAACTGAATTATATTACATAAAGACACGTATTAAATAGCATTTATTCAATCTGAGGAAATACACCAGAGTACTCTGCATTTTTCCTGTGGCCTCCACCCCGTCTTTACTTCACATATGTAAAAGATGCCTAAGCAGATCTGATTCTTACCTCCCTTTTTCTTCTGAATATTTGTTTCTGAAGCAGTGATTGAGGATTATAAATCTCAAAAGTACCTTTTCTCCCCTGGCCTTTCCCTGCTTTAACCTGGCAAAACCTCGGGAGTGTATGAGAGTAATAGCTAGAGAGAAGAAGAGTAAATTACATTGGTATTACTTTCTAGTGTTGTATTTATGCTCAGACTGACTTCCAGTCCTTGCTTAATTTAGGACTAGATCTATGGAAATGGCCAGATATAGGACATGATATGAAATAAGATATTTAGCAAATTGTGCATGGTTGTCAGAGAGATAATGAATAATACTGACAACACGGTTCTGACCCTTGTGTGTGTGCTTGGATAGATCCTTTTGGTCTAAATATTATTCAAATATTCAATTTCAAATTTGAGATTTAGATCCATATGCTACTGTTAAAATGCCCAGTAATTATAGGTAATGCCAGATAAGCTTGACCTTCCCTCTTTGATCTTTAAAATAAAATAGTCATGTATGTCTTATACTGGGAACAAAAAGAAAATCATGTTGACAGCAGTGGAGCTAATTGTGATTTTTTGTGGAGAAAAAAAAAAAGTAAGGGCTGGGTTCTAGTCATGGTTTTTAGCAAGGCATGTAATATAGTAGCAAGGCCTGAACTTTCTCCTCTGTAAACTGTGGAGAAGATCTAATTGAGTTATCAGGGTTTTCCTAGCTCTGAAGTTTTACCAAAAATTTTCTACTGGCTGACTTTCTTTTGAATATATATAATTTTTATGCACCAGGGGTATCATAAAAGTGATATGCTTGTAAAATAAGTACAAATTATCAATAACAAAAAAATTTCTTTCTAATAAAGTCAATATCTAGATTACTTTTGTAAACATATCTCAGAATGTTTTTGTGAAGGTCTGTGGCTCCAATGTATTGATCATGAAGGGCACATGTCTGAGAAATTACAGTGATGGTTTTGCAAGTAATCTTTTCAGAGCTCAAATCTTTTTCCAGATACATTGTTCTCTGTGATTCTAGGTGAACCATTTATACAGCTTACTCTTTAAAAATGCTTTCAGCTGCAAGTAACAGAAACGCCAATTAACACTGGATGAAAAATAAGCATTTAGTTATCCCATATCACAGGAAGATTAGAGATAAATGCTTCCAGGTTTGTTCAGTGGCTCCACGGTGTTTAGATTCTGGGTTGGCATCTCTGATTCTCTTGGTCTTTCCATTCAGATCACAAGTTAACTCTCCCAGATCCAAGCAATGCGTCTCTACAGAGCAGTGTCTCAAGCCATTGACTATCCTCAACCAAGTATAAGTAAAGAGAATGAAATTCCCCCCACTAACCAAGATCAATCAGAATTCATTATTCTAGTGTTCAAGTGTTTCTTACCCTCTACGATCCAGCTCTAAAACCTATCTTCCAGCCTTATTTCCCATTACCCTTCTACTAGATTCCTTAACGATAGCCAAACTGTCTTCTACCATACTCTGAAAAATGCAGTCTTTATTTAAAATTTTGGATGCTTTTTCTCCATCGTTTTACATCCTCCTTGTGAGTTAAAATTCTATCCAAGCATTGCTAAGATTCAGCCCAACTTCTTCTCTTTAATCTTCTGCGATCACTCCACCTAAAAGGAGTTGCTCTTTCCTTTGAATTCCTGTATTAGTTTATATTTTATGTTTGTATAACAGCAT
Organism: Lagenorhynchus albirostris; assembly: GCF_949774975.1. Taxonomy (NCBI): domain Eukaryota; kingdom Metazoa; phylum Chordata; class Mammalia; order Artiodactyla; family Delphinidae; genus Lagenorhynchus; species Lagenorhynchus albirostris. The sequence goes on along the minus strand of NC_083096.1, from coordinate 15,082,091 downwards.
TTTACAGAATGGCTTACGTCCATATTCCATTAGGTTAAAAAAGGACAAATATGATCGTGTCTGTTTTACAGAGGGGAAACAGGCTCAAAAGGGTGAAGTGACTTTCCCAAGGTATCGTACCGTCCAGTGTTAGATTTAGGACCTGAATGAGTCAGGGGTAATAAGCTTCTGTAACAAACATTCTCCAAAATAGCGTGGAATAAAGAATATAAATGTTTGTTTCTCTGTCATGTGAAAGACTGAAGCGAATGCTCTAGGTGGATAGGTGGCCCTGCCCCTCACAGGTCTTTAGGAAACCCGGCTTGCCAGTAGTTTTGCCATCTCCAATACATGGCCTCCAAGGTTGCCCTGACCTTGGTCATCCCAGCCAAGGAAAGGGGAATAGAGCAAAGTCCAGGTCCAGATAGTTTCTCGTGAGTAAGTGAGGTGGAAGTTGCACTTTTGCTCATAATTCATTGGCAGGAGCTTAGTCATGTGGCTTGTCAGCTGCTGGCCTGGGGAATGCAGTCTCCCCTCGGATCCAGGAAACAGGAAAGAGCAGATTGGGCTGGCCAAGTAGCCCTGTCTGTCCCAGAGCAGGAATACAGACCTTATGCCTCCAAGTCTGGTTCTAGTTGGTGTTATTCAGCGTGGCCCTTTTCTCCATTGTGATAAAGCCAAAAAGGAGGGCGGTCTGGTGGAGCATGCTGTCCTGACAGGCCATGAATCTCTGTTAACTGCAGACGTTAAGCAAAGTAGAGGAGGGATTGTCCCTTAGTACCCCTGGGCTACAGGCGTCCCACTTTAAAAACTCTCTCTGAAGCAGCACTTTTCTTTCACAGACACAAAGAAATAGCACACCAGGCGATGTCCACGTCCCTGGTGGCTGACCTTTAGGGACTAGCAGATCAGTCTTGTTCTGTTCCGTTCCACTAACTGCACGGTTCCTAAACTCCCCACACCATGATCTGTGTGCTAGCACCACGTGCTACGTGCTATCTCTGCTTCAAGCGTGCAGCAAAACATGCAAAATGTTATGATTTGTTGCCATGCTGACAGCGTCAACTTAACTACGGCTGACAAACAGTTTTTAAATAGAACATGTCAGTTCACGACAGTATTTTCCATCTGTGTGTGTGTGTGTTTTTTTCCCTTTCCCACACTTCACCCCAAACATTTCAAGAATGTTGCCACAAAGGTTCAGTTTACACTTCCAGTCCCTTGCATTAATGACTTGCTAAAAATGATATTTTGGAAATGTGCAAAACAATAAACAGCGATTTTTGAAAAAGGAGACCCTTCTCTTGCTGGAGAAAGCCGTTCTCATGCCCATTTTGAATCGCCTAGCACGATTCTTTGCTTTCTCTTCTTGCTCTTTTCAGCTCTGTCTGGAGGTTGCCACTGAAACTAGCTTTTCCCTCTAACTCTGAGCAAAATTCTGATGAAGTTCAGAGGGCCTGCTGTGTAAGATACAGGCCTGCACAAACTGTGCCCTGACACTGTGATGTCTAAAATATTGACCATCATAAGGGCTTGTCTCACCAGCTCTTGACATTTTGCTGAGGGTGCAAGCTGCTTCCCAGCTTTATATCCTATCTTCCCAACACTCACCTGTTCAGATGCCCTCCTTCCCTTCCTTCTGCTACTTACCAAACAGGGAGCCTGACATTGCCCATGAAAACTTTTAATGGCAAAACCACATTAAGTGCCTTAATTGTGTTTTAAATGATGTCTTGGGTTTGTGTGTCCTCATGATGAAAATATAGAGTGACAATGGCAGTCTTAAAAGTCTATTCCTGTGATGGTTCAATTTTGCTAGCTTTTGTGTCACTACATATTTTGAAATGCTAAAGAAATTTGATTAAAAAAAAAAAGTCTCGTTAATACTCTACTTTTCATTCTGGGCACTGAGGGTATTCCTTGCTGTTTTTCATAGTTTAGGCTTTGGCTGTAAATGTTTGGACATCAGCTCAGAATATCGTCTCCGAGGGAACATTTTGCAAGTGTTATCTCCTCGTTCACAGGAATCCAAGGTGGACCTAGTGGAGAATTGTTTAGTGATAGAAACTGAAATAGCAATAAAAAGAGGGATGGCCAAATTATGTAAAATAAGAGTACATGAATAATTCAGGACTCGCTTGAGTGCGATTCTTATTTTTATTGTTAAATAATACTTGCATTTCCATGGACTAATAACACACAGACTAACCAACTGGTAAGCTTTTTGGAGGGGGTTTGGGGCTACAGGGAGGAGAAAGGAAGAAAGGAAACTGGGACCAAGTAGTCACTTTTTAGAGATGGAATGTGTTCAGTAAGACATTGATGTAATCATCTGTTTGATAATTCCTTAACTACATGGAAGATAAGGAAATGGAATCACAGAGAAATTCATTAGTATACCTTTTTTCAAAAATTTTTATTTTTTTATTGGAGCATAGTTGATTAACCATGTCCTGTTAGTTTCAGGTGTACAGCAGAGTGATTCAGTTATACATGTACACGTGTCTATTCTTTTTCTAGTATACCTTTGTTTTTAGATCATCTGGAATAATGGTAGTGTTTTATGGAACTCTTTTTTTTATTGAACCTCAGAATTTGAATCTAGGGCTTCATATATGTATTTTCCATAAATTCTAGGATAAGTGTTTGTGTTTCTATTTCTATGTTCCTAGAAATAAAATAAATAAGGGTTTCTTTTATTATGACTTATGAGATGTAACTTAGATTTAGAGCTACTGTGGAATGGAATGAAATCCTCCGCAAGGAACTTATTTTTAAGTTCTAGCAAAAGCTATTCTTAGCTAAAAAGGGAAAATCCTTGACTACAATTAACTATCACATCATGGATGTTTTAAACGGGTTAGGGGAAGCATGGCAAATGAACAAAAGTGGTAAATGATTGAGAAAACATTCAACACTGGAAAGAGAGAAAACTAAGATGTAAATTGTGAAAAAGAAGCTCTCAGGGGAGTATGATGGGGTGACAGGAACTTTTAGCTAGTGTAATGAATGGATAAACACTGCTTTTAAGGACCTCGCTTAATCTAATGAAATTGTAACTAGCTCAGGAAGAACTGTATTAACTCAGAGATCAAGAAATGAAATCAAAAGGCAGGGTGCAAAACAAGTCAGCAGTACCCCAAATGATGATAGAATGGCCCAGTATTGCAAAAGAAGGCAAGATAAGATGATTTTGAATTTAAAAATCAAATATGTTCTTTTTTGTTCTAATTCTTTGAGAGAGACTGCAAAAGATTTTACAAATCAATAGTGGGAAATGTTTTGAATGGAATATTGACTAGAAATATTCGGAGAGTCAGGGCAAAGCTCAGGCAGGAGTCCCCATGGGAACATGGTCTTGGGACGGTCCCTTAGAATGAAGTTGTGTCACCCTAGATATCATGACAGTATTGTCCAGACACTGGAAAGGGACACAGGAGGATTTGAATCCCATTAGGAATTTGTGACAAATTGAAGAGGGAATAGATTAGTTGAGGTTGGGAAACTATGAATACCTAAGCCAGTAGTCTTGTAGTGAGAGGAGGTATATTTATAGGTGTACAGCAGAAACTAAAGCTAGGATCAGGAAATGTGATTTCCTAGGAGGTAAAATAATCTAAATTATTTTTTTAAATTTTAATTAAAAATGAGTGATGAAAAAATTGGACCTTTAAAAGATAATTTTTCTGAGGGAGGTAGATGTTATAAGGTAGATTGTGCTATTGTTAAGTACATTCATATTAAGAATTGTGCAGCTAATGAAGCAGCATAGCTTTTACAAACATCCCCATATGTGTTGTGTATATGTGTGTAAGTGTATATCATATGTGCTAAAGTGTTAGGATTAAGATGAGTTTTAATTTTTTGCTTTGCTTATATGATTTAGCATAAAGAATATTTCTAACCCTCTGCTTTTGCCTTTAGAAATTTTTATATTAATAGGTAAAATTTAACCCTTATTTGGTCCCTGACAATCCATCTTTATTTAAGGTCTCACGATCTGAATGCATACCTTCTCCAGGAAAGCAATTGCGCCAATCGTTGTTCCTGTTAGCTATCAACTTTTAGTCTTCCCTTGCTTTGTATGATGTCAATAAATATCAATATCACAAACAACAACCACATAAATAAACAAGAAAACATACATGAGGATGTTCATAAAAGCTATGCTACTTTGTTAGCTGCACAATTACTAATAATACTACACACACACACACACACACACACACACACACACACACACACACACACACACAGTAGTTAATTAGCCCTACTTCCTCAGATACAGTCACTCTGCAGAGGGCCTCTCCTAGTGGATGTATTTTTCTAAGGGAATAGAGATTGGAGCCATTCATAATATAATTGAGACATATGATCAGGCAAACCCAGGTAATAAATTCTAAATTCTCAACCAGAAGCTACATTAGAATCACCTGAAAAGCATTTTTGACCCACACAAGCCCATCCCCAAACTCCCTCAAAGCCCAGCTCCCCGGGAGATTCTAAGATGCCCACAATTCTTAGGAGAAATGTAAGATTGGAGTTATTTCATTCCTTCTTTATTCCACTTTCTGATATATATACATGAGATTATTTATAATCAGTAGGGGACATCTGAGTAGATTTTTTTTTTAACATCTTTATTGGGGTATAATTGCTTTACAATGGTGTGTTAGTTTCTGCTTTATAACAAAGTGAATCAGTTATACATATACATATGTTCCCATAGATTTTTTTTTTAAGACAAGAAGAAACAAAGAATGAGAAAATATTTCCCCCCAATTTCTCATTGGTCTAAAAAATGGAATACCTGTTAAAACTGACAAGGGATATTTTTTATTTTCCGCCCCACATTTCTTGTCACCTTCTCTGGAACTCTTGTTTTATTTATTTGTGCAGTAGAAAATGATTACCATAAAGCTATTTTTTGCCTAGGATCCCATACTTTGATAAAAGGAATCAAATGGAGATCTCAGACTCACACTGGGCTTTCATTAATGAGGATCATTAACCCTGTTCTGAACTATTGACAAAATGTTATAGCATTCTTGAGAGCAGAATTTGTATTCTTTGCAATAAAGAACTAGTTAATTAGAAGCTCTTTCTAATGAAAATAACCTAATTCTGCTGCTAAGTGCGAAACTTAACCAAAAAAAGAAAGCTGAAAGACAGTTTGCAAAAATGCATATTGATTCACATAAATCGATAAGTTAGAACATGATTGAGGCTTGAATTCCTCTAGAGTTTCTAAAATGTCCTCTATCTTCCCAGTGCAGTAGCAGAAAATGCTTGCCTGCATTTTCATCTCCAACATGAAAATTAGATATTCATATATACAGGGAAAGACAGAGACAGAGAGCAAATACTTAACACCCCAAGAAGGAAAGAATCGTGCCATTACTCCAAGTGGCAATGCCATGAGTGACTTACTCAGTCATCCTGTAACAAGTGCACATCTGTCTCTCTGACCAAAGAGAAAAGGGATTTAAAAGGCACCTACCAGCTCTATTATATTTAAGTGCTCTTGCGTCTGGCTTGAAAACCCAGACCTTTGTAATCGGGGCTGTAACTATTTACTCACGTGAGACTTGCTCCTAACAGAAAGAAATGTGAAATCAGTTTCTTTTTTTAAGCTGGAAGACATGGTGTGTTGTCATAATTATTTTGGAGATGGAGGCCTAGCTGTTCAAAGCTTATTGGGCTTTATTTTCTAAAAATTTCCTCTTTGTCAGCCAAGGTGACAGCCAGGCCAGGTGACCCCAAATGAGACTTATCGACCTCCAGACTTCTCAATCAGAGGCTTGTCACCTTGAGATCACCAGCATTTGCACATGGCCTGTCTGTATACCCCTGTGCAGGACATAAATATGAATCTGGCCAGTCTGGCTCTTACTTTGCACATTCACGATTCCCAGGAATCGTCTGGAAATGAGCTAGAAAGTTGGGCTTGCCACTCCCCTATGATTTAGTTCTGTCTTACCTGGTTACATGCCTGGCTTTCTGAGACAACCACGCAGAGACAGAAGTAAAGAGAGGGATATTTGTACCTGCAAAGTTGGTCTCCCCCGCATTAGGGCACCAGGAGTGGTATGTATGTTGCCTGACTCTTTTTGCTTGCATTGATTAGTCCACGAAAATATAAGCTCTTTGGAACTGTGACAATACGTTTCGTTTAGTGTTTGGGATGCAGAAGACATTAAATAAATGTTAACTGATTTGCTGGTGGACTTCAGCATATGCTCACGTGTTTAAACTCATTGTTGAACATAAGAAAATAGAAATAAGAAAATTTTGAATGCTATATAAAGAAGCTTGCAAATATAATATTTATTATCTACATTTTCATCACTGCTCTTAAAATAAAAACAGCAACAACTAAATAAATTTACCTTGACTTCTCTATGGTCTTACTCTCCAGCAAAGATTGAAGCAAGAGATTTTTTTTTTTTTTTTTTTGCTATTCAGGGATGTATCCCTAGTGCTGAGCACAGTGTCTGTCACATCGTAGGTATTTAATAAATATTTGAATGAAAGAATGAATATGTTATGCAAATAGTGGAGAAGTTAAAATAGTAATATACTGTCCTTTTCTATAGACTTATTACCCACGAACCAGGTGTATTTTGTATTTGCTTTTTTTTCAGATCTTTTATCTTTTAATCGAAGTGTAGTTGATTTACAATGCCATGATAGTTTCAGGTGTACAGCATAGTGATTCAGTTTTATTCTTTTTCAGATTATTTTCCCTTATAGGTTATTACAAAATATTGAGTAGAGTTCCCTGTGCTATGCAGTAGGTCCTTGTTAGTTATCTATTTTATATATAGTAGTGTGTATATGTTCATCCCAAACTCCTAATTTTCCCCTGCTTTCCCCTTTAGTAACCCTAAGTTTATTTTATATGTCTGTGAGTCTTTTTCTGTTTTGTATATGTTCATTCGTATCATTTTGTAGATTCCATATATACGTGATATCATATGATACCTGTCTTTGTCTGACTTAACTTCACTTAGTACGATAAACACTAGGTCCATCCATGTTGCTGCAAATGGCATTATTTCATTCTTTTTTATGGCTGAGTAATATACTATTGTATATATGTACCACATCTTCTGTACCCATTCATCTGTTGATGGACATTTAGGTTGTTACCATGTCTTGGTTATTGAAAATAGTGCTGCTATGAACACTGGGGTACATATATCTTTTTGAATTAGAGTTTTCTCCAGATATATGTCCAGGGAGTGGGATTGCAGGATCATATGGTAACTCTTGATAAGACAATAATATTGGTTATTATTTTGAATTTGGTTAAAGTAATAAATGCGTAGCTAGCAGTTTGGGACTGAATCACAAGATTCTTTATTTTGAAATTTACTAGTTGAATTTAGTCCTGAAGTAGGACGATATGGCACCTATGTGTGTTGCTGATAAACCTGTGAGTCACAATAGTCGTGATACTTGGTTCTGTGTCATGAACATAAAGCTCTGTTTTGCTGAATACATTCTAACCTTTTGTGTTGGAGCCACAATCCAGAAGTAACATAAGCTTCATGAGGAAGAACGTGAGTCTGGGTATCGAGTCCCAGTCGTTGCCTTGTCACTAACTAGCTGTAGGACCTTGCACATCCCTTCTCCTCTCTGAACCTCTGTTTTCTCTTCTGTAAACCCCACTCCCACTATGTGGTTTGTTGTATTATAGAGAGAATATAGATAAGAGGAGAGCAATCTGGAATAAGGGCCTCCAGATTTTTCTCTGCTCTAGTTTTGTCTTTGGCAAAATGAAGATAATGATATTAATGGACCCATAGCTTTTCTGTGACCATTAGAGGATTCACTCACAGAGCCTGTTTCAATAAGCACTGAGCCAATCCCAGCAATTACTAGCTCTTATTCTCTATCTAAATATATATGGTTTCATGAGAAATTGTCCCAACCTATCAATAAGTCAACGTAAAAAATGTCCAGGCATTCCCAGGGTCCATCCTGATAACTTCTGTCAGGTAGAGAGAAGAATTGCCAGGTTTTCCATTTCAAATCTTATACATGGAGCATTTCCAATTTTGCAAATGTCAGGGCTTTGACAGCACTCCTTTAAAAGTAGCTTTGTTGTTTTTAAATTATATTTGTTAAGCTTGAAATCCATAATGTGAATGATTGGCCCTGGTGGTATTTATATAAAAATTAAAACTGTCAAGGTGTATTAAGATTTAATCACCGGCTATAGCACGAGCCACAGTTTCTTTGCATTTGCCCTCTTGATACACTTTTTAAATTTTTGCTGTAGATGTGAGCTATGGAAACATCATGTATCACTTTTTTAAAGAAGTTGAAGCCTCATGTTCTTAGAAAATTTCTCAGTGAGTTTATGTAGAAGGAGACAAACAGAAGAAACTAACATTGTTCTATGCTTGGTGCATATAATATGTTGGGTGCTAGTGACTTTATATCTGCATTTCATTTGATCTTTAACATCACCCAGCGGTGCATATTGTGCCCTTCGTAGGGGTGAAAGTACTGAGTCTCAGGAGGGATAAACCAGTAGGCCAAGGTCATTCCCCAAATACTGAATCCTAACCTTTTATTACAATGTTCTTCTAACATCTGCCCAGATGAATCTTACCTCCCTTTTTCTGACCTCAAAGGTACTTCTGATTATCTTAACATTTGTGACTTAGAGTGTTAGAAAGATGTATTAAGATAATTTTAAATCCACTATGGTTCAAAAAGTAAGAGTGTAACCAAAAGTGCTTTTTAAAGATAGTGGAAGTCTTTTTTTTGTTTGTTTTTAAGCTGCATGGCATGAGGGATCTTAGTTCCCAACCAGGGATCGAACCCATGCCCCCTGCAGTGGAAGCTTGGAGCCCTAACCACTGGACCACCTGGGAATCCCTGATAGTGGAAGTCGTTTGAAGGTGAATTGGGTAAATGTTTTGCCCTAGAAGTTTATACATACATAAAGCTTAAGTCTCCTTATGATAACAGAGATACAAATACCGTTTGAATAAGTACTAAAAAAGAGATTTCTTCCCAGTTCAGGTTTGTATTCTGGCATTGTTTAGTGGGATCATGTTAGAGTTGAGCGGGGTGACCTTGAGGAGAAGGCCCATCAATTCACAGATTAACATTACTGCTTCACTGTGTCCCTCTGAGGATGTATTGCTATGGATTAGTTTAGTTTCTATTCAAAAGTTTGGGTTCTCTCGTTTTTAATTTCTTTAATTTAAAAAACTTTTTTGTATTTATTTTTTATACAGCAGGTTCTTATTAGTTATCTGTCTTATACATATTAGTGTATATATCTCAATCCCAGTCTCCCAATTTATCACACCACCACCCGCCCACCCCCACTTCCCCTCTTGGTGTCCATACCTTTGTTCTCTATATCTGTGTCTCTATTTCTGCCTTGCAAACTGGTTCATCTGTATCATTTTTCTAGATTCCATATATGTGTTACTATATGATATTTGTTCTTCTCTGTCTGACTTACTTCACTCTGTATGACAGTCTCTAGGTCCATCCACATCTCTACAAATGACCCAATTTCGTTTCTTTTTATGGCCGAGTAATATTCCACTGTATATATGTACCACATTTTCTTTATCCATTCATCTGTTGATGGGCATTTAGGTTGCTTCCATGACCTGGCTATTGTAAATAATGCTGCCATGAACATTGGGGTGCATGTGTCTTTTTGAACTATGGTTTTCTCTGGGTATATGGCCAGTAGTGGGATTGCTGGGTCATATGGTAATTCTATTTTTAGTTTTTTAAGGAACCTCCATACTGTTCTCCATAGTGGCTGTATCGATCTACATTCCCACCAATAGTGCAAGAGGGTTCCCTTTTCTCCACACCTTTTCCAGCATTTGTTGTTTGTACATTTTCTGATGATGCCCATTCTAACCGGTGTGAGGTGATACCTCATTGTAGTTTTGATTTTCATTTCTCTAATAATTAGTGATGTTGTCTTTTCATCTTGTTTATGGTTTCCTTTGCTATGAAGAAGCTTTGAAGTTTCATTAGGTCCCGTTTGTTTATTTTTGTTTTTATTTCCATTACTCTAGGAGGTGGGTCAAAAAAAGATCTTGCTGTGGTTTATGTCAAAGAATGTTCTTCCTATGTTTTCCTCTAAGAGTTTTATAGTGCCCAGTCTTACATTTAGGTTTCTAATCCATTTTGAGTTTATTTTTCTGTATGGTGTTAGGACGTGTTCTAATTTCATTCTTTTACATGTAGCTGTGTATTTTTCCCAGCACCACTTATTGAAGAGACTGTCTTTTCTCCATTGTATATCCTTGCCTGCTTTGTCATAGATTAGTTGACCATAGGTGCGTGGGTTTATCTCTGGGCTTTCTATCTTGTTCCATTGATGTATGTTTCTGTTTTTGTGCCAGTACCATATTGTCTTGATTACTGTAGCTTTGTAGTATAGTCTGAAGTCAGGGAGTCTGATTCCCCCAGCTCTGTTTTTTTTCCTCAAGACTGCTTTGGCTATTTGGGGTCTTTTGTGTCTCCATACAAATTTTAAGATTTTATGTTCTAGTTCCATAAAAAATGCCATTGGTAATTTGATAAGGATTGCATTGAATCTGTAGATTGCTTTGGGTAGTATAGTCATTTTCACAATATTGATTCTTCCAATCCAAGAACATGGTATACCTCTCCATCTGTTGGCATCATCTTTAATTTCTTTCATCAGCATCTTATAGTTTTCTGCATACAGATCTTTTGTCTCCCTAGGTAGGTTTATTCCTAGGTATTTTCTTCTTTTTGTTGCAGTGGTAAATGGGAGTGTTTCCTTAATTCCTCTTTCAGATTTTTCATCATCAGTGTATAGGAATGCAAGTGATTTCTGTGCATTAATTTTGTATCCTGCAACTTTACAGATTCATTGATTAGCTCTAGTACTTTTCCAGTAACATCTTTAGGATTCTCTGTGTATAGTATCATGTCATCGGCAAACAGTGACAGTTTTACTTCTTCTTTTCCAGTTTGTATTCCTTTTATTTCTTTCTCTTCTCTGATTGCCGTGGCTAGGACTTTCAAAACTATGTTGAATATTAATGGTGAGAGTGGACATCCTTGTCTTGTTCCTGATCTTAAAGGAAATGCTTTCAGTTTTCACCATTGAGAATGGTGTTTGCTGTGGGTTTGTCGTATATGGCCTTTATTATGTTGAGGTAGGTTCCCTCTATGCCCACTTTCTGGAGAGTTTTAATCTTAAATGGGTGTTGAATTTTGTCAAAAGCTTTTTCTGCATCTATCGAGATGATCGTATGGTTTTTATTCTTCAATTTGTTAGTATGGTGTATCACCTTGATTGATTTGTGTATACTGAAGAATCCTTGCATCCCTGGGATAAATCCCACTTGATCATGGTGTATGATCCTTTTAATGTGTTGTTGGATTCTGTTTGCTAGTATTTTGTTGAGGATTTTTGCATCTGTATTCCTCATTGATATTGGTCTGTAATTTTTTTTGTGTGTGTGACATCTCTGTCTGGTTTTGGTATCAGGATGATGGTGGCCTTATAGAATGAGTTTGGGAGTGTTCCTTCCTCTGCAATTTTTTAGAAGAGTTTGAGAAGGCTGGTGTTAGCTCTTCTCTAAATGTTTGATAGAATTCATCTGTGCGGCCATCTGGTCCTGGACTTTTGTTTGCTGGAAGATTTTTAATCACAATTTCCATTTCATTCCTTGTGATTGGTCTGTTCATATTTTCTATTTCTTCCTGGTTCAGTCTTGGAAGGTTGTACCTTTGTAAGAATTTGTCCATTTATTCCCGGTTGTCCATTTTATTGGCACAGAGTTGCTTGTAATAGTCTTTTTTGATGCTTTGTATTTCTGCGGTGTCCATTGTAATTTCTTCTTCATTTCTAATTTTATTGATTTGAGTCCTCTCCCTCTTTTTCTTGATGAGTCTGGCTATAGGTTTATCAATTTTGTTTATCTTCTCAAAGAACCAGCTTTTAGTTTTATTGATCTTTGCTATTGTTTTCTTTGTTTCTATTTCATTTATTTCTTCTCTGATCTTTATGATTTCTTTCCTTCTACTAACTTTGGGTTTTGTTTGTTCTTCTTTCTCTAGTTCCCTTAAATGTAAGGTTAAATTGTTTGAGATTTTTTTGTTTCTTGAGGTAGGATTGTATTGCTATAAACTTCCCTCTTAGAACTGCTTTTGCCTCATCCCATAGCTTTTGGATCATCGTGTTTTCGTTGTCATTTGTCCCTAAGTATTTTTTGATTTCTTTCGTGATCTCTTGGTTATTTAGTAACATATTGTTTAACCTCCATGTTTTTGTGTTTTTTACGATTTTTTCCCTTTAATTGATTTCTAATCTCATAGCGTTGTGGTCCGAAAAGATGCTTGATATGATTTCAGTTTTCTTAAATTTACTGAGGCTTGATTTGTGACCCAGGATGTCATCTATCCTAGAGAATATTCTGTGTGCACTTGGAAAGAAAGTATAATCTGCTGTTTTTGGATGGAATGTCCTATAAATATCATTTAAACCTGTATGGTGTATTGTGTCATTTAAAGCTTGTGTTTCCTTATTAATTTTCTGTCTGGATAATCTGTCTACTGGTGTAAGGGAGGTGTTAAAGTCCCCCACTCTTATTTCCCCCCACTCAATTAAGGGAGGTGTTAAAGTCCCCCACTCAATTTCCTCTTTTATAGCTGTTAGCAGTTGCGTTATGTATTGAGGTGCTCCTATGTTGGGTACATATATATTTATAATTGTTATATCTTCTTCTTGGATTGATCCTTTGATCATTATATAGTGTCTTTCCTTGTCTCTTGTAACAGTCTTTATTTTAAAGTCTATTTTATCTGATATGAGTTTTGCTACTCCAGCTTTCTTTTGATTTCCATTTGCATGGAATATCTTGTTCCATCCCCTTACTTTCAGTCTGTATATGTCCCTTGGTCTGAAGTGGGTCTCTTGTAAACAGCATATAGATGGGTCTTGTTTTTGTATCCATTCAGCAAGCCTGTGTTTTGGTTAGAGCATTTAATCCATTCACGTTTAAGGTTACTATTAATATGTATGTTCCTATTACCATTTTCTTAATTGTTTGGGTTTGTTTTTGTAGGTCCTTTTCTTCTTTTGTGTTTCCCACTTAAAGAAGTTCCTGTAGCATTTGTTGTAGAGCTGGTTTGGTGGTGCTGAATTCTCTCAGCTTTTGCTTGTCTGTAAAACTTTTGATTTCTCTGTCGAATCTGAATGAGATCCTTGCCAGGTAGAGTAATCTTTGTTTTAGGTTCTTCCCTTCCATCCCTTTAAATATATCATGCCACTCCCTTGTGGCTTGCAGAGTTTCTGCTGAAAGATCAGCTGTTAACCTTATGGGGGTTCCCTTTTATGTTATCTGTTGTTTTTCCCTTGTTGTTTTTAATAATTTTTCTTTGTCTTTAATTTTTGTCCGTTTGATTACTATGTGTCTCAGAGTGTTTCTCCTTGGGTTTATCCTGCCTGGGTCTCTCTGCACTTCCTGAACTTGGGTGGCTATTTCCTCTCCCATGTTAGGAAAGTTTTCGACTATAATGTCTTCAAATATTTTCTCGGGTCGTTTCTCTCTCTCTTCTCCTTCCGGGACCCCTGTATTGCGAATGTTTTTACATTTAATGTTGTCCAGAGGTCTCTTAGGCTGTCTTCACTTCTTTTCATTCTTTTTTCTTTATTTTGTTCTTTGGCAGTGAATTCTACCATTCAGTCCTCCAGGTCATTTATCTGTTCTTCTGCCTCAGTTATTCTGCTATTGATTCCTTCTAGTTTATTTTTCATTTCAGTTATTGCATTGTTCATCTCTGATTGTTTGTTCTTTCATTCTTCTAGGTCTTTGTTAAATATTTCTTGCATCTTTTCAATCCTTGCCTCCATCCTTTTTCTGAGGTCCTGGATCATCTTCACTACTATTATTCTGAATTCTTTTTCGGGAAGGTTGCCTACCTCCACTTCATTTAGTTGTTTTTCTGGGGGTTATCTTGTTCCTTCTTCTGGCACATAGCCCTCTGCCTTTTTATTTTGTCCATCTTTCTGTGAATGTGGTTTTCGTTTGACGGGGCTGCAGAACCGTTTCTTCATGCTTCTCTTTTTTTTTTTTTTTTTTTTTAACATTCTCTTTTAACTCCAGTGTGTTTATCAGGATTGAGTAATGAGCCTCTGTTGTCGATATTTCCTCCTTTTAGAACAATGAGGTTAGCGTTTTCTTCCTTATGATTTTAATCCCATGTAGATGTCCCTTAAAGCAGAGGAAGATTTATTCTTTTTATTCCAAGTATTAAATTTTCCAGTAGGTGTGCCATATGTTTCAGCCAAAGGCAAGCTCCTCCTGTGTGTCTACAGCCTGTGGCCTGCTAAGCACTCCTTGGTCAGGAAATCACTCTCCCAGGGCTCCGTGATTTGTGTGTGCAGAGGTCCAAAGGCCTGGCTCCCTCACCTGCAATAGAGACAACTCTGAAGCGCTTTTTGAGCCCCATAATTCTTGTGGGATCCACATCATCTCACTTCCTCTCCTCCCTCTGCCCACTCCGCTTCCTACACCCCCATGGCTCCTAAGAGCACCTCCTACGAGCCCTCTGGAACACAGATCCCAGAATCTATTTCTCAAGGAGTTGAGCTCTGACCACCTCCAACAAGTTCCTCTGTTGTGTTAGTTTTATAATTTCCACAGATCTGAGACCGGATTCCCTGAATGGTGCCTAGATTGTGACTCACTCATATGAGTCCCAGTGTGTTGCTCGTCTGAGAATTCGTTTGCAGTGACAGGTACCAGGTGGGTGAAGGCAGTTGTTGTTTAAATTTAAGGCAGCGGGCAGCTCTGGACTTGACTGTTGAAAGCTGCCCTGGTTTGGTTCCTAAGTCTGCACAGGAGGGATCATGGAATAGAGAGTTCATGTATCGGGGGAAGCAGGGAGGGATAAATTAGGAGTTTGTGATTCACATATACCCACTACTATGTATAAAATAGATAAGCAACAAGGACCTACTGTATAGGACAGGGTACTATATTCAATATTTTGTAATAACCTATATGGGAAAAGAATCTGAAAAAAATAGATATACATGTGTGAATATATATATATATATGTGAATCACTTTGCTGTACACCTGAAACTAACACAACCTTGTAAATCAACTCTACTCCAATAATAATAATAATAAAGAAAGTCCACGTATCGTTCCACAGTTAGAGATCTCAGGGAAGCATTTCTGTCTGGGCATTCACAAGAGCAAAGCGGTGTGTGTGTGTGTGTGTGTGTGTGTGTGTGTGTGTGTGTGTGTGTGAAAAAGAGAGAGAGAAAGAGAAGAGAGAGAGGATATGAACTATTTTCAATAGGTCCACTTCATCATGTTAGATATTGAGACTTTAGAAATGAATATGACAGATCCCCATTTTAAATACTAAGAAACTGTTTCCATGATTATCTAATAGTAGCATAATTTACTGAGCTGTGGGGTTAACTTGACGCCAGTACGGTCGTCCTTTACGCAAGACCTTGCTGGCTCTTCTCAATTGTGTTCAGTCCTCTATAACCTATTAAAAAGAAAAGCCTCTATGACAAAATGTGTTGAATGATAACTAAAATCACACTCTGGGTGCTTGATTTGAGGTCATAAATATCTGTAGAAAGTCCTCGTTGCCTGTTGTGCAGAAGGTCTTCACGTAGCTGGACGGCTTGGATGCCACTGGGTGATGGGGTGAGCTGCCAGGCAGAATGTTAACTTTCCCTTGGAATGCTGTCTCTCTCAGACTTAAGTCCTGAATCCTCTCTGCTAGGGGAGTATATCTGTGGTGCTTTATATTCTATTACCCCATAATACACAACGTGTTTTATTTATGTTAGTCATCTTTTATACAGAACTGTCACAAAATACGTCACTGCTGATTACAGCCTGTGTGGGCAAGCCATGCTGGTGAATTATGCCCCTTCCCATAGATCATGCCAGTGGTACCTGGCTGGGAAGAGAGGAGGATAAATCCAAAACAGTGATGGATGCGCTTCAAGAGGTTAAGAGATGACAGGGTATGGAGACAAACATTAAAAATGCCTAGAGGTGCCCTCTTTTATCTTCTAAGTTTTTATCTCCACCTTCATCTCCTCAGAACAAGCTCTGTCCAACTGGTGTGAACGAAATGACCCTAATCATCTCTAGTAATTCTCTTTGTCTTTAAGTCTTCTTTGTCTGAGTCGATAGAGCCACCGTAGCTTTCTTAGGGTTAGTGTTTGCATGGATATCTTTTTCTGTATTTTTACTTTCAACTTGTGTGTGTGTATTTATATTTAAAGTGAATCTCTTGGGACTTCTTTGGTGACCCAGTAGTCAGGACTTGGAGCTTTCACTTACCTGGGCCCGGGTTCCATTCCTGGTCAAGGAACTAAGATCCCACAAGCCACGTGGCACAGCCAAAAAAAATAAAAATTAAAAATTAAAACAAGGGGCTTCCCTGGTGGCGCAGTGGTTGAGAGTCCGCCTGCTGATGCAGGGGACACGGGTTCATGCCCTGGTCCGGGAAGATCCCACATGCCGCGGAGCGGCTGGGCCCGTGAGCCATGGCCGCTGAGCCTGCGTGTCCAGAGCCTGTGCTCCGCAATGGGAGAGGCCACAGCAGTGAGAGGCCCACGTACCGCAAAAAAAAAAAATTAAAACAAAAAAGTAAAATGAATCTCTTATAAACAGCATATAATTGGGTCTTGCTTTTTTTTAAAATTCAGCATAATAATCTTTCCCTTTAACTGAAATGTTTGATTTGTTTATTTTACATGTAATCACTGATATGGTTGGTTTTAAGCCTACATCTTGCTGTGTTTTACTTTTTTTCTATCACTTCTGTATGTTTTTGTTCCTCCTTCCTATCCTCTTTTTGGTTAGTTGAATACATTTTAGTATTCCATTCTATCACCTCTGTTGACGTTTTGGCTATGCCTCTTGATATTTTTTTAGTAGTAATTCTAGGGATTACAATATACATTTTTAACTCATCACAGTCTAGTTTGAGTTTATATCACTTAGTGTAAGAACGTTACGTGGTTTCTCATCGCCCGGCTGGCCAGGTTCCTAGCACTGCCTCTCATCCCTCAATAACATCCATGACTGTCACCCTTTCTCCTTTAACCTCAGCAGGATTTGGAGAATTTGCCCCCTTCTCTCGTAACATCTTTTTGGAAGTCGTGGAATGTTCCTTTACCTCCTAAACTCTATAGAATCTCTCACTACTAACATATTTAAGGGGGTCCTATATTATGTATATCTAAATATGTATAATATAAATGTATCTAAATATTGTCTATGGGAATCCATTGGATGTTTGAATAGATCTTGACCTTTAGCATTTATTTATGCTATAATAAACTGTATGGGGGACTGCACCAGGGATACACAATGATAAATAAGACACAGTCCCAACCCTCAAAGAGTCTGAAGTACAGTGAGGAACCGTAGACCCAGAAGAAGGCAATTGTAACCGAGTGTGGTAAGTGCTAGGATGAGGACAGACCCAGGGTCCTGAGCGCATCAGCTGAGGTGCATCTAAGTCAGCCTTTGGAGGCTGGAAAAGTCCTAAAGGAGAGACACTGGGATTAGACAGGGGACATTTGTGCTGGAGTGGGGTGCAGAGAGGTTGCTCTGTTGCTCAAAGGAGAGTATTATTGGAGAACTGTAACCCAGTGATTGTGGTTATTAGGCTTTGTCGTAGGTATTAGTAAGGTTGGTAGGGAAAGGAGAGGTGATAGCAGTGAGAAAGGAGTCTAAATGTAGGCTTAGGCCGTGTCAAAAAGAACCTTATCAAACATAGTAAGCAGTTTGACCTTAATCCTAAGAGCAACAAGGAGCTATTACAGGGATTTACATAGAAGAGTGGTGGGAGGGGCTCCCTGTTTTAAAATGATCACTCTGGCTTCCTCGGAGAGAATGAAGGTGAGATTGGGCCTTTTGAGTGGTGTTGCTGGGAGGTGAGAGTAGCCTGATTTCTGACAGTGACAGTGGGAAGAGTGATGAGTGATAAGCTGAGGTTGATAATTTTTTAAAGAGAGATGGCATTTTGTTTATATAGGAAAGGCTCCATGGTGTCAGGTTTGGGCAATCAGAGGAGCATGGTGGGGTTCACCAGCCTGAGGACCCCAGGAAAAGGGACAGGTGTGGGGAGAGGGTGGTGATGTTTACAGGTGAGGTGCTTATGAGACATTCGAGTCGTGTTAGCCACTAGGCCACTGATTATAGGGTTGCAGGGCTCAAGAGCTAGAAACAAAGACCACTACCATTTTACAAAGTAATTAAAGGGATGGGGTGGACGGATTCACACAGGAAGCATGGAAAAACGGAGAGGCGACTGATCTTGGGACCCTGAAAACATGTTTGTTACACAATAAGTAAATGAACAACAGATGGCAGAGGGCAAACTGGAAATGGGGCAATATTTCTGCATTCACATCTTTACTATGGTACAGATAACATTTTCAACAACAATTAAAAACCAGAATAGAGAAATCGTTCACTGTCCCATGACCTTAATTGTTTCCGTGTTTCTTTGTAGATCTCATCCACATGTATTCACAGTTTTCATACACCTTCAATCAGTGTGGATATAGTGCCGCATTCTAGCCCTTTTCATTAATATATTACCAGCATTTTTCACGTTACTTCGGAGGCTTCATTTACGAACAATGGCTTTGAAACATGACAGTGCCTTTAGGAGAGTGCACGGTGCTCCACATGAAGGAGAAAAAAAGAGACGGATTTGGAGGGTTTAGCAGTGAAGATTTTCATTCATAAAGTGAGAGAGTAATAGGGTGATAGCACAGCATGACTGATGTACAGAGGAGACCTGAGTGTAGGATTTCATGTTGCTTTTGCAATTCATAACCTCCAACCACACTGTGTAATGGAACATCATGTGTGTTCACACCCGTGACATGAGCCGTGCTCTCATGCAGCCTAAACTGTGGCCCCTGCCGCAGACGTGTGACATGGGGTAAATCACCATCTCGAAAGGAACCGAAGTGTTCCCTCGTGCTTCCCTACACAGTCAGCTTCTGAAGTCCAAAGGAATGGGAGACAGGGAGAGCGACAAAATGCCAATTCTGTTGCCTCTCAGCACAAAATCTGGCCAAGGTATTTAAAGAAACACAGGGTCCAGTTGCACAGGTCCTTATGCCAGAAAGCTTGTGTGTGGGTTCAGATTTGGCTTGACCACTCCTAAGCTATACCGTCTTGGTGGCTGTGAATGCATCCATCTTTAAGTTGTGGCCAAATACCCTTTTACAGAATTGCTATAAGGACTAAATGAAATAATATATAAACAGTATCATTCTTCAATATTAGTTACGTGTCATTATTTTTATTATTATCATCATCTAGTACTCTGTAGGTATCACGGCGGGGAAGGGAAGGGCGGGATGAACTGGGAGATTAGGTTTGACATAAATACACTACCATGTGTAAAATAGATAGCTAGTGGGGACCTGCGATATAGCACAGAGAGATCAGCTCAGTGCTCTGTGATGACCTAGATGGGAGGGATGGGGGTGGGATGGGAGGGAGGTCCAAGGGGGAGGGGATACATGTATACATATAACTGATTCACTTTGTTGTACAGCAGAAACTAACACACCACTGTAAAGCAATTATACTCCAATAAAAAAAATAAAATAAACTTGATGTGATAAAAACAACAAAACAAAACAAAAATCCCTTTAGTACTTTGGTGTATTATGACTGAAACAGTATCCGTGGGGAGGAAGCTGGCAGGGTCTCGTGCTGCATATGGTTTACGAGGCTTATCGTGAGCCTAGTCCTAGCCTTTACCCTGCATTGTTCGTTTTATCCTTTTTAGCCTTGATCTGCAGCTGCTTACCCAAATAGATCCAAGTCTGACTCTTTTCCCTTCGGGGGATCTATCTTTTTTCTTCAGGAAAGAACTTAGAGGCTGCCTGTTGGAGATTTTTGAATATTTTTTTTTAACCCTTTGAATATTTAGTAAAATCCTAATATCTCCTTTTTTCTTTTTGTACTCCTAAGTTTATCAAATACCACTTATACAAAAGCATTTTCATAGTTAACCACAGTGAACAGTTTCATCAAGAATGGGGCGGTCCTTAAGGTGTTTGGTGCTCGTCAGTGAAATAAGGGAGGCAGAAGTAAATTCCCTAAGTAAGATACTACATCAAGAGCAGTCTATGGAGTAAATAAAACTATTTGTTGTTTAAATTACATCATTGTGTTTCTGGTGGAAGTTTTAAACCAAAAGCAAGCTATAACTTGTGGAAAATCCATGAATTCATTGGTAAATCTTATCTGCTTGGTAAACCATCCAGATTTCTAATCCACTCTCTTGAAAACAAAAACAGTTTACACTGTTTTGCTATGAATATTACAGAAAAGCTTATGTAGTTTAAGTCCAAATTTTCTGTACTTAAAATCACAGTGTCCTTGATTGAGATTTTTTCCATACCATCATCTGCTTATTTGACTTCTCTATTCATCCAAATGCTCAAACCCAGGGCAGGTTAAGACCTTTAGAAAATCCTGCTGGGCGTTAAAAAGGACGCTCACCTCTTCATCTCCTACCTAAAGGTAATTACAAACAAAAGCAATACCAAACTGCAAGATAGTTTTAGAGATCAACGAAATTCTGATTTTATTCAACAAAGAGTACTTAATTTTTTGGTTCTTTTTTGAAAACATCAAATATCAGCTTCTTTCCCAAAAAAAGCTGTGCTGCTGCACAAGCACATTTCTTAGCCTCTCTTTGGGTAATCTGACACTGGGTCAGATCCACTAAGCTATTTGGGAATCGAGTTCCAAAGCCAGAAGGTGTTGGTAACCGAAAAATAATTCAGTATGTCATTCTCTTTTATAAAACTAACTTTCTCTGAGGTCATTGGCAAATAGCACACACCTTTCAAACTGAAGATTTTGCCTTTAGAGGAATGACAAAGAATATGTTTTGATAGTTGAAAAAATTACGTTGGAGAGAGAAAGTTTAAGTACTTCAGAGTTTATACCTTAGTGTCAGAATTACTGTCTTTCTCACATTGTGTTCTAGCTATCGGATGAAGGTAGAACTGTAGAACGCCACAAGTTTTTGAAATGCTGTGAAGTTGAAGAACTTCTGGAACTCATCATATGCAGCTTCTGCCAGAGCTGCTGAATTCCTCTGGGATGTTAGAGAGAGCAGTGAGGGCTTGAAGAGGGCAGAGTTCTTTGGGGACCTCAACATCATAGGTCCCCCGGTTTTGACCTGGAACTTACCCTTGCACTCATCCAATGCAGATTTTGCTGACCGGCTGCTGTATGTGGGCTGCACATATGCATTGTTTCTTTCTTTGTGTCTTGGTCTGTGTTATTAGAACTTGAATGCATTTAGTTGAGGCCTGTTTTCCCCAGTTCACTTATGGATCCCACTTCTCCATGTGCTTTCACCTGCCTGGTACCAACCTGGACCCTCCCTATCAGCATTAGAATTTATGGAAGTACCACCTTTATGAAACAGCCATCATTTTATGCTGATGCCATCTCCTTTAAAAAAATATATTTATTGAAGTATAGTTGATTTGCAATGTTGTGTTAGTTTCAGGTGTACAGGAGAGTGATTCAGTTATACATCCATATATATTCATATGTACATATACATGTATATGTATTCTTTTTCAGATTCTTTTCCATTATAGGTTATTCCAAGATATTGAATATAGTTCCCTGTGCTATACAGTAGGTCTATGCGGTTTACCTATTTTATATACAGTAGTGTGTATCTGTTAATCCAAAACTCATCATCTCTTTTTTATAAAGGTGTGGTCTCAGAGGCTATGTTCACCTATGGTCATGTAGAGCTAAAACCAGAACTCAAGCCCCTGACTGCGAGAGCAGTGTCATTTTCACCATAAAGGTTGGGGTGTGAAATTTAAATTTACTTCATTAGCTGTGTCTTTCAAAAAAAAGAAAACACACAGCTTTAAAAATAAATACTATAAATAAATTTACCACCTGCATAACTAATGATATCACAGGGGAAGAAACACAGTGCAGTAAATAAACTCAAGAGGGCTATTCCACATTATTTTCTCAAAATATTTCTAGGTATAGGCCTATTAATTATTTTTCTAGCAGTACATGAGGAAGCTTTTAAATACAGAATAAGACATTTTTCCTATGGCAGGAATATTTTAGATGCATACTTAGACATAGTTATCAGCATGTCCCAGTTACAAAATTTTGACAAATTCTGACTTTAGATGTATATTTCACACACTATTAGAATACATTAGAATGTATTATAAATTCCCCTGGGGCAGGGCTCGTCTTCCTTGTTCTACATATTTTACTTATTAGATTACTGTCTGCACATGCTATGGCAAAGATAATAAGGCATTAAATTAGAAATGTGCCTAATTTAAATTTTCCAATTGAATTTTTTCATACTGCTATAAGCATACGTGTATTTATGTTAAAGAACTGTGGAGCATCTTTATTAGATGAGTAAAATTAATATAAAAGGCAAGTATCGTTTTCTTCTCGTATTTGTCTGGACTTTTAGAAATTCCCATTAATTGAAATCTGGTGTTTGGTTTATTTGACAAAGGACTATATTTTTGAAGTTGTGTGTAACAAAATGGGATGAGAAAACAAGGCTGATGCTTTATCTTATCCAGTACCTGGCATAGAATAGGCATCTTTGATGAATGAATGAATGGACGGGTGAATGAGTGGTTGGATGAACAGGCCTTCTTAGCATGACCCTGACAGTGGATCTATCATCAGCTTTTTCAGAAAGGGTAGGAATTATTGAATAGTTATATACAAAAAAGACCTACAGTGATGCCCATACTTTTTAGCCTGGTAGTAGAGAGTTTTGATGGCCATAAACGATCTTTCCAATGTCATGCAACACTATTGTCTTACATACACAACATACTTAAGCTAATTTGGCTCAATCACTCCTTCCCTCTTAACCCTTGGTGACTTACGCCCGTCCATCTACCTGGAACGTCTTGTCAAAATCCATTATTCAAGGACTACCTCAGAGGACACCCTTGGGAAGCAGACTTTGATCACTCCCTTTGAGAGTAGTCTTTCCTCTGAAATGGAACTACACTTGGTTTATTCCTCTCATGGGACCCTAATCAAACATTGCCTACCATGGTGGTTTTCATCACTTTCTTCGGTTCTCCTACCGAATTTTAAACTCTCTCAGGTCAAGAGGTGATGTTTTAATCATTGTTTTGTCTCCATTTCCCAAAGCATCTGTATCTTGTTACTCATGTCAATGCATATATTAGGCATTTTTGGAAGTATTTCATGATAAAAATGTGGTTTAAAATAAGTCCCTTCTTATTTAGAATATAAACACTGTATGATCTTCTTATATGTAGAATCTAAATAAATAAACAAATCAGTAATGAAGCTTATAGAACAGAGAACAGATCGTTGGTTGCCAGAGGGCGGGGTGGGGGTGGGTGGGAGAAATGGGTGACCTAGCTTTTTTTAAAAATTTAAATCAATTTGAATATTAAAAGTAAAGACAAGGAAATATATACAGCAGCTTTATTCACTATATCCAAAACCTGGAAGGATCCAAGATGTCCTTCCACAGGTGAACAGATAACCAAAGTATGACAGAGTAGTTGTGACTCTTGCAGACAAGGGAAATAAAAGATTTCATGAAATATTTGGCCCCACCTGAGCTGGTGTACTTCATTACGTAAGGCACTTATTGTTAAGAGCATATTTCCTGAAAATCTTAGGATTTTCAGTTCTGTGTGAAGGCTGGCTGAGCAGACTCTGTTATCCCACAATATAGTATTTATGACAGATTACCAGTAGCTAATCATTTACTAAGCCCTGGCTATATGGCTATATACTGACTATGATCGGTATTTTAGTACATTGCCTTTAATGCTCTCAATAACGCTGCCAAGTAAGAGTCCTTATTTTGCATATAGGAAACTAAGGCTCAGAGAGTATGACCTGCAAAATAATAGTAATAATAACAATAAATAAACATCAGAATTAATAAGTGATAATAGATATTTGAGGGCTTACTGTATATTCGACGTTACGTTGAGCACTTTACATTCATTTCATGTAATTGTCAGAGAATCTGAAGAATCTAAGACACTAAGCACAGGGCTTTGTACATTGTAGACATCAAACTATATCAAATAGATGAGGCTCAGAGAAGATAACTTGGCGGGCCATTTGGTAGAGCTGGGAGTGGAGTCCCCACCCCTACCAAAAGAAGTGGGTTTTATTTTGATGCTAGATTTTGAGGCTTAAAATTCAGTAGTTACCCCATAGGCTGTAAGGCAGACGTGGTGGGATTTAAATCCTGGTTTCTGTTCTTTGCAGAGTTCTGGCGATCCTAGAGGAGATAGTAAATTTTCTGAGACTGAGCTTCCTTGCGTATTGAACTTATTTACATAATATTTACCTCAGGATAATTTTAGGCAGTCAGTAAATAACAGTGGTTCCTCCTTACTCCAAAATAAATGTTTTTAAGGGAGGATAATATTAGGATGTTGTAGAATACTATTAGGATATTAAAGCATAGCTGGTTCACCTGAAGTCATTTCAATCCAGTCCTTCCTTAATGGTGCTTGGGTATTTTATAGACAATATGGGGGCAGCATATTTCAAGGGTGTAGCTTGGACTTTGGAGCCGGACATTCCCGAATTTGAGTGTAGATTCTGAAATTGTTGGCTCTGGTCATAGGAGAGTTCTGAGCTTCGGTTTCCTCAACTGGAAACTGGGCTTAAAATACCTTTCTTACGGGATTTTTGTGAGGATTACAGACAGTATATGTTTGGGGGTTTTTTTGAAATTTTCAATTTTATTTAATTTATTTTTTATACAGCAGGCTCTTATTCGTCATCCATTTTATACACATCAGTGTATACATATCAATCCCAATCTCCCAATTCATCACACCACAGACAATATATGTTTTTAAATTTTTTTAATTTTATATTGGACCACAGTTGATTTACAATGTTGTGTTAGTTTCAGGTGTACAGCAAAGTGAATCAGTTATACTTATACATATATATGTTAAATGCCGAGCGCATCATGGGCCACCTTCAATAATAAAGCCGGCCAGCAATTTGGGCAGGTGCAAAGGCTTTGTTGACTTTCGACCTTGACTTTCAAAATTTTATTTTAACCAATAAGCTGAGGTGTAATTCCCTAACAGCTTACAGTCCTCTCATGGAAATACTGTTTTGCCAATAAAATCAACCGACAATTTAATCAGTTCTTCTTTTTTTAATAGACCGAACTTTCTTTCCCTGTCTTGTCCCCAGATCTTGTCGAAATGCATACCTAACAAAGCCCAGAATAAATATAAAATGTCATAATGAGAAAATCATCTGAAGAGGAAAACCACGCAAAAGGCTCTCCACACCGTTTAGACATTCACACAGCCATACGCATGTGACTGCTCTATAGTTACTCAGCTATCTGCTTGGCGTGGTGTAAGTTATGTATCTATCTGAGTAAACTGTACTAGCAGCAATCACAGGCTTAATGATTGCTTATATTTTTTCCATCATGAGATATATTGAAAATTACAGACATCATGGAGCTAGAGCTGACAAAACCCCAGTATCTTGTTATTCAAACAGCTTTAAACTCACTGTTACCATAACCCAGGATAAACATTGCAGGTGATTAGATTACGGTTAACCTATCTGGATGGCATTTTAGGCAGTAGACACAAAAAATCCCCCCCTTCTTTCCTTATGCCCTTATTTTTCAGAAATCATGTCTTTGAAACTTTGGCCAGTACCCACTCCTTTGTGTGTTTTATTCTTTTCTTTTTTTAGAAGCCAATGTGACTTTAAAAATATAAGGAACAAGGAAAGAAAGGAAAATCTTGTTAACGGGGACAGTTTGCTGAGTCAACATGTTGAGCAGAATCGAACGCAACGATTTGAGTCAGGTTTACCACTTTTTATGACTTTGGACAAGTGTCTTTCCCTGTGCCGTGGCATCAGTTACCTGTTAGAACGAGATATGATCAGAAGATCCCTTCTAGTTCTTAAGTTCAGTGATTCTAAATGATTGAGCTTCACCAGTTTTATTTGTAGTGGAAGAGAAATTGGTTTAGATCTGAAAAGAGAGTATGTAATAACCACAATCAAATATATGACATCTACATTACCTAAATAATGGACAGAGAACCCCGAATCAACGGCCAGAGGCATATTGGTTTGAGTCATGTCTCACCCGAGAGGGCAGAATTATTGAGATCAGGATGGACAAAGTAGAGGCTTCTAAGGAGACTCTGACTCTCTTTTTCTTTTTCTTTTCTCTTTTAAAATTTTATTGAAGTATAGTTGATTTCCAGTGTTATATTAATTTCTCTGTACAGCAAAATGATTCAGTTATACATATATATATATTATTTTTCGTATTCTTTTCCATTATGGTCTATCACAGGATATTGAATATAGTTGCCTGTGCTATACAGCAGGACCTTGTTGTTTATCCATTCTATATATAATAGTTTGCATCTGCTAATCCCAAACTCCCAATCCACCCTCCCCCACCCTTACCTCCCCGTTGGCAACCACAAGTCTGTTCTCTATGTCTGTGAGTCGGTTTCTGTTTCGTAGATAAATTCCTTTGTGTCATATTTTAGATTCAACGTATAAGTGACACATATGGTATTTGTCTTTCTCTTTCTGACTTAACTTCACTTAGTATGATAGTCTCTAGGTCCATCCGTGTTGCTGCATGACTCTCCTTTTATATAAATATTGACAATAGGTCAGTGTCTGTGGTGCGACTTCTGATATCAATGATAAACTTCTTCTGGAGGTTTAATGACGTACTTATTGCCATCCCATCAAATATCACACTACTTTTCCTCCTGCGTCAGATACGGATTTTCAAAGTGACAACATGTTTTAGCACTGAAACCGCGGAATGGGCTGCTGTCCCAGGACAATTCATATATAGTGTTGGGAAAGTTCCAGGGAATGAATGAATAGCTTTCTGATTTTTTTTTTTTTCATCATCTCAGTAATCCCCAAATTTGGACTGGAGTAGGGGCAACAATACAAATCAAGTGGCTGGGCT
Source organism: Lagenorhynchus albirostris (assembly GCF_949774975.1). Classification (NCBI taxonomy): domain Eukaryota; kingdom Metazoa; phylum Chordata; class Mammalia; order Artiodactyla; family Delphinidae; genus Lagenorhynchus; species Lagenorhynchus albirostris. The sequence continues at coordinate 15,055,029 of NC_083096.1, read as the reverse complement.
TCCCTGGTGGCGCAGCGGTTGAGAGTCCGCCTGCCAATGCAGGGGACACGGGTTCGTGCCCCGGTCCGGGAAGATCCCACATGCCGCGGAGAGGCTGGGCCCGTGAGCCGTGGCCGCTGAGCCTGCGCGTCTGGAGCCTGTGCTCCACAGCGGGAGAGGCCACAGCAGTGAGAGGCCCGCGTACCGCAAAAAAAAAAAAAAAAAAAAAAAAAAATCAAGTGGCTAAGAAGAGCAAGTCCGATTGTCTTCTGTCTGCTCTTGTAACATTTTCCCTCAGTTCTCCTCCGCAAGTCATTCCCTACCTACACACACAGCTTCTTTGCCTAATTCTACCTCCTGGGTGCCCCAAACTGGAGCAGCTGTAAACTCCTATGTCCTGGGGGAGGACTTATCTCCATCCTTGTGGTGGGCTGAGAATTGATGGAGCAAAAGAAAGAGAGAGAGACATAATACTACCGGAATAATAAGGATCGGGTTCTTTTGTCACAGTTTTACATCTGAGTGCCCCTCTGTGAGGACAAGTGTGCTGAATGAAGACATCAAAACCCGACAGGTTCGCTTTACAAGATTTGTTTCGAAGATTGCTTGGCTTTACTGTTACATTCTATTTTTACCTCTACTGCCTTGAGATATTTTGAGTTTGTGTTTCTATGGCTCTTGTTATAAAAAGTTATATATCAGGAGCAAGCAATGAAAGGTGAAAAAGAACCAGGGATCCGTAATACTCCATTTGTGAGTAACAATAAAGCTGGCTTCCACCTCGGCACGCGGAGTTCAGCGAAAGCCCAGGGCTTAGCTCAGTGCCCGGCTTGTAGGAAGAGCACGTTCAAAAGCTTCGTAGGCTCGTGGAGCTCCCCACTGCCAGGATGAAAAAAAGAAACGTCAAGGGACAATGTTCAAGGCTTTCTTCTCTCTCTCCAGATCCCGTAGTGTATGGCCACACCACCCTCTTCGTGGTTTCCTCCCATGCCGGACCGGGCACTTTCATCTCTCTTATTCTTTTGTTGTTCCCGTAGCTTAGAACCCACTTTCCCTCAGAGACACCTTGTTTTTTCTAATTTTTTTTAAAAAAAATTATTGAAGTGCAGTTGATTCACAATGTTGTGTTAATTTCTTCTGTAGAGCAAAGTGACTCAGTTATAAATAAATAAATATTTATATATATATATATTCTTTTCCATTATAATTTGTCATAGGACACTGGATATAGTTCCCTGTGCTATACAGCAGGACCTTGTTGTTTATCCATCCTATAGATAATAGGCTGCCTCAGAGATACCTTTTGAGACCCTGGAGCTGTAAAGCTCCCAGCTCAGTCCCAGGGGGCAGCTGGCCAACCTTAAACTCTGCTTTGTGTTAACTAGCTATAATCTTAGGCAGGTAAGTTAACCTTTCCGTGTCTCAGCATCCTGATCTGTCATGGGGATGTTAACAGGGCCTGACTTACGAGGCTGTAGTGTGGCTTAAACAACTGAATACATGTAAGTCCTTCGAGAAGTAATGCAGAGTGAAAACTCCATTAATAGGGCTATTACAATCATCATTATTACTGTTAACCTTTAGTCATCCTCAAACTCAAGCTCTGTTTCATTTGTCAAGTCTTCCCGTCCCTGCTGTCATCGATCTTCCACTCCAGGTCAACCTCCGACTTTTCCACTGGCTTCTGCTCCAAGAGGTGACCTCTAGAGACCATATCAACAGGGCTTCTGGGCTCTCTGGCTTCCAGTAGGTTCTGGTCATTGCAGAGGCTCCACAGGAGATTGGAGAGAGGAAGAGAAGCGAGAACAAAGTGTTTATTCTCTGAAAGACCACTCCCCGCCAGCCTTGTTCTGGCTGCCTTCCTCAACTAAGGTCACTGCTTCTCTTAAAGGAATATTCCTCCGTACAACTCTCCCTCTTCCCGGGTCTGCATCCATCCTTGGGGTGGAAACAGCTCCATCGCTCCTAGCCCTGGGTTTCTGTGTGATCTCTTGTGGTTCCCCTACTTACTGTCATTAGTTCCCTGACATTTGGTCCCTCCGCCAGTAAAGCCTTCTGGAATCATCCAGGTTGAGTGTGTCATCTGTGTCCTTTTGGCCCCTTACCAATATATTTACTCTTTCTACCTAGTAGAAATTCTCAAACATGCGTGAACATAGGAATCAATGAGTGAGGGTGTTTCGAAAATGCAAATTTACACATTCCAGAATCTAAACCCTAGAGACTCCGCCCTGCAGGTCTGACATGGGACCCAGAAATTTACATGATTAATAAGAGCCTCAGGGGATTCTGATACCTGTAGAAGTACCATGGCTTGGAAGACATTACTTTTAACCATCCTAGCGTTTATTTCAACGTTTTGAATTTAATTCTTTCACAGATCTGTCTTCTCTATAAGACTGTATGCACTGAATAGCTGCTATGTGCCAGTTCTTACGTTTATTATAGTTAATAATCACACACCTATATAAGGCATTATTCTTCTTATTTTATAGATGACAAAACTAAGGATACCTTGAGTCCTCTACTCAGAGATGGTAATTATTTGAGATCAGTCCACCTCGACATTTGTTGGGATCCAAAAGCTTTGTTCTTCTCATGGGTGTGCTACTATCCATGCATGGTGAAAACTGCCAACTTAATGTTGGAGCGAATTTAAGCAGAAGCACAAATCAAAACGTAGAATTGAACTCAGCCTTACAATACCCGGGGAAGAAATAATTGATTTTAAGCAGCCCAAAACGCTAGGCATACAATAATTTTGTAACCACTTTTCTCTTTGATGATTTTTTCTCAGGTTCCTCTCTCATTTTCCTCCTTCTTTTTTTTTTTCTTTTTCTTTTTTTTTGCCCTCACTCTCCCTTTCTGTTTATCCATTATACCTTACTGATCAGTAATCTGGACTAACATGTGATTTGTAAAAAGAAAGTACTCAAAATAAGCATATGCATCGCAATTAAGAGCAAAGGATTTTTTTTTTTCAAGTAATAAAGATTCTGTTTTTCTTAGTGATTTATTGAAAACTGTAGTACTTCCTGAAGAGGCCCCATGACCAATGAGAACATGTTAAGGCCTGAAAGTATTCATACTCTAGCCAATTTTTTTATGAGTATTATATGAAAGTGTATTCAATGTATTCAGGAAAGAAACCAAAATGAAGACATGAGGAAAATGAGCTAACTGGTTTTCTCACATGAATGCCATGTCCCCGTGTAAATGGTCCCCAATATAATTGTTCCTCCTTCTTGCCTCCACTAATCTTCTTTTTTTTTTTTTTTTTTTTTTTGCTGTACGGGGTCCTCTCACTGTTGTGGCCTCTCCCGTTGCGGAGCACAGGCTCCGGATGCACAGGCCCAGCGGCCACGGCTCACGGGCCCAGCCGCTCCACGGCATGTGGAATCTTCCCAGACCGGGGCACGAACCCGTGTCCCCTGCATCGGCAGGCGGACTCTCAACCACTGTGCCCCCAGGGAAGCCCCACTAATCTATTTTTAATTGCTTTTTGTAGACTATAAATGAAAATGGATCAGAAAAAATTTACTGTAAAAGTTGGTGCTCTTAGGTAACTTGTAAGTTTAATCAAAAAGCATTTATTAAATGCCTACCACATGAGCTGTCAAAAATTTACCATCTTGGGAATTTCACTTGAATAATAATCCAAGGATCTATTTGTATAAGGTACTTCTATACTATATGTTGTCATTCAGTATTTACTTCTGGGAAAGTGTCTTGAGCTCAAGAATTATGTCAAGTTTGTAGGCCTAAGAATTGTTGTAGAAACAGTCCTCCCTGAGCTGATTAGTTCCTACAGGGCACTACTTCTTGCTCACTCATGGCCTTGGGCAGTTCCATAACCCTTCAAACTTCATTTTCCTTATCTATAGGAAAAAGGGGCATTGAATCACAACCATCCTAGATCTAGTGTTATTGTGGGAATTAATAAAGCAATGGGTCTATGGCACTTGGCAGAATGCTGGTATTATTATTGTTTCCTTAACAGCCACTACAAAGGGTCATTATCTAGTACTTGAGAGTCAGACAGCTGGAGAACTGGATATACACCCTTGGGCTGTAAGCCACAAAACTGATGCCCTGAAAACTGGGCAATGCGTTGAAGAGCTGGACAGCTCCAAGCTGTAAACTTCGTCATGAACCAGCTTGCAGGCGAGTTCAAAGAAAGGCTTTGTAAATGAGTGCAGTTGCTTTTCTTCCTTTACTTGACAAGTATTAAAGTATTTCAAATGGTGGTCATACTTAAGCCTACTACAGAAAGCCTGGGCTTTTCAGGGCTTGAAAATACAGGTAAAGGATTAATTTTGCTTCTTTGCAACGTATTTTATTGTTACTGTTCTTGTTTTTAAGTGTTGTTCTCTTTAGATAGTAGGCAGTGGGCAGGGGCAGGGAGAATGCAATGAATCCAAGTCAGCACATTTGGTTATTTGTAGCCATCCTGCTTTAAAGATTTGTAGACGTTTGCAGTGAATATGAAATCGTAGATCATTCATTCACTCAATGAACATTTAAGTCAGGAATCAAGATTATTTGTAAGATTTTAATTTTTTTCCTGGTTTCCATTAGTGACGTTTGCCACTTTAAAATATTGTTTGATTCTGATGACCAGTGTACTCTTTGCATGAACTGAATAAATTAATAATCAATTTACTCAGAGCTGATCCTGAACGATCCAGACTTGGCAAAAGGGGAATGTCAGGTATTGATAAGAAAGTGTATGAAGTGGTGGAACTTACTTTACAAATCTTATATTTTTCCCTCTTTTGGACCTTATGGTCTCTTCCTAGTAGGAGGATCAAGTGGGTTTTGGAAGGGGCAACAGTGGGTTGGAGCTGCTAGGCTATGAACAAAAGAGACTGAACAAATAACATCCTTGTAGCCCTTCAAGGGAAATTCTATGTGTCTTTCCTGCCTTTACCTTTTTCTCTCTCACTCTGCTCATACATTTGTTTCTAAATTGAAGTATAGTTAATTTACAGTGTTGTGTTAGTTTCAAGTGTACAGCAAACTGATTCATATATATATATATATATGGAATCTTTTTCAGATTGTTTTCCATTAAAGGTTATTACAAGATATTGAGTATAGTTCTGTGCTGTACAGTAGGTCCTTGTTGTTTATGTTTTATATATTGTAGTGTGTATCCGTTAATCCTAAATTCCCAATTTATCCCTCTCCTCCTTTTCCCTTTGGTAACCGTAAGCAGAAGTTTGTTTTCTATGTCTGGGAGTCTATTTCTGTTTTGTAAATAAGTTCATTTGTATTGTTATTTTATATTCCACATATTAGCAATATCATATGATATTTGTCTTTCTCTGTCTGGCTTACTTCACTTAGTATGATAATCTCTAGGTCCATCCATGTTGCTGCAAAGGGCATTATTTCATTCTTTTTTATGGCTGAGTAGTATTCCATTGTATATATGTACCACATCTTCTTTATACATTTATCTTTTGATGGACATTTAGGTTGCTTCCACGTCTTGGCTATCGTAAATAGCGCTGCTGTGAGCGCTGGGGCACATGTATCTTTTCAAATTAGAGTTTTCTCCAGGCATATGCCCAGCGTTGGGATTGCAGGATCATATGGTAGTTCTATTTTTAGATTTTTAAGGACTCTCCATACTGTTCTCCTTAGTGGCTGCACCAATTTACATTCCCACCAACAGTGTAGGAGGTTTCCTTTTTCTCCATACCCTCTCCAGCATTTATTATTTGTAGAATTTTTAATGAAGGCCATTCTGACTAGTGTGAGGTGATAGCTCATTGTAGTTTTGATTTGCATTTCTCTAACGATCAGCAATATTGTCTGCTCATACATTCGTAGAATTAGAATGTTTTATCATCTTTGATCACCTCACAGTGCCTACTGGTGTGCTTGTCCTATCAGCTGAGACCAAATGATGATTTGTCAAATAAATTGACATATCTTTATAAAGTATCAGTTTCCTTGGTCAAAATTGCAAAACACAAGGAGTGTTCGTGTCCTCTGTCTTCTGATCCCTGTATCCCTCTGCTGAAGTCTGCCCTTACCTTACCCTCTTTGGGAAGTTTGAAACTTCATTCAGAATGTCCTTTATTTGCTCTTAATTCTAATTTTAAAAATAACAAAATCCCATGGATTTCAATTAACTGCCATTCTTCAGATGATATGTATTTAATTTTGAAAAGATCTGAGATATTTTTGATTGGTTATGAGAATAAAGTAATTTATTCTAAAATAGACACCCTTCCATCCATCCATCCATCCATCCATCCATGCATTCATCTGTCCACCCAGCCAGCCATCTATCCATCCATCCATCCAGGCAGGCAAAAATTTTTGAGCATCACCTCATACCAGGCATCATCTTTCATGCTTGGGAGGCAGCAGTGAACAAGGCAGACCACCTGCATCTCTCGCCATGCTTGCAGTCCTGTGGCGGATGTGCATAGGCTCTGAGTGCTATGATATGGGAAAACCCTGGATGCTATGGAAACTGTGGATACTTAGCCCATTCAGGGATGCTCTGAATGGGGACATAGCCCTGAAGAAGTGCCTTCTGACCTAAGATCTGAAGATTGAGCAGGAATGAGCCAAGTGAGGAAAGGGATGATAGCATACTAGGCTGAGGGAACTGTAGGTGTGAATGCTTAGATGCAAAAGTGCTTGTCTTCTCTGAGGACCTCAAAGTAATTCCCAAAGGCCAGAGCAGAGAGATATGAATGAAGATGACCTTCAGATTCTCTTTGACAAATTATTACCGCAAGGGAAAATTCTTATATTAGTATAGTAGGTGTATTAGGCAGCAAATATTGGGATACTGGCGTGTAGCCTAGTGCTTGGAGCATAAAAGTTTTCTGGCTGATTGGCTGTGAGAATGACTGTTCGATACCATGTAAAGAGCTTCGTACTTTGATTTCTGCCTTTCAGTATCTTTTCATCGCATTGTGAGACTGGAGAAAAATTTTAAAACAACCAAAGGATTTTAAAAATCATACAGGCAGTCAACAGAAGGCAGGCAGGGTTTAAATGCCTGAGTGGGTGGATGGCCAACTAGTGAGTGGAAGAGACACAAGGGGCGGGTGGGGTTGGTGTGGTGAACAGGGCTGTAACTGGGACCTGAAAGTTTCCACCTATGAAGATTAAGTCAACTTGGTCATGATCCCCTCTGTTAAGTAAGCTCTGGTAAGGAAATTGGGTGGTAATTTGTTATAACTTGCAAGTGACCTTCACTCTCTGGGCCTGAAGCACCCACAGGTAGCTTTCTACTCCTGGAAACTCTAACCTAGAACCATGGTAATATTTCCACTAAAAACCTCGGGCACATTGTTGGGCAGAGGTACAAAAATTTGTAAGTTAGAACCCTCCCAGGAACTCCAGAATATATGATCATTATAGACATGAATTTTCAAATTGATGTGATGACCAGTTTTCGTGGGGCCTTATGGCTGGGAACATAGGCTTTAAAGCCAGTGTGCCCTTGTTTTAAACAATGGGTCTGCTGGTACCAACAGTGTGATTTTTGGCAAATGTCTTCACCTCTCAAAGCCTTAGTTACTTTTTCTGAAAATGAGGATAATAATACCTTCTTAAGAGTTATTTGGCTGCGTCAATGAAAACAATGAACATCCAGTGAATCTGGGGACCACGCCTGTGATGAAATACATACTAAATAATAATATTGTTAAGATACTAATAATAAATTAGCCTAATGTTTGGAGATAATCAGACCCTTCCACGAGTATATAACCACTTCAAGTCTTTGACTTTCCAAGTACCCATCGTTCCCAGGTCGGTAAATGTGTTTTTGTTCTCAGTTTAGCCTTTTATCAGTATTCCCAAAGTCACTGATTAGGCTGGCTCTGAGGCGCCAACCTGCAAAAGTATTTGACTTTGTCAGTATTGGGAAAATATTTGTAAAATAGTACAGTCAATAAATAAATACACTGTAGACTTTGAGTCGCTTTAAAAAAAATTGCCCAGAGGGTAAAAAAAAAAAAAAATTCTGGACTCCCAACGTTCACTGGGTTTGGTTTAGTATTTGGACAAAGAAATCCCTGAACTGAGCAGAGATAAGCGCCTTGACTTGAAGTAGATTAAGAGACCTGCATTGGTGAGAACAAACCCGTCCTGAGTGCTGCCACATTTAGATTTAAGATTAACTGCAGCCGAACGGTGGAGCGGCTGTTTGTTTAATGAAACAATCGCTAATGACATTAAACAGACGGGGGCCCCTTCCAACATGATTGTTCATTTGCGATAAACTGAGAGAAGCTCAAGAGAGATTGAAAAAGAAAACTCATAAGTGCATCATTTTGAGGCTCTTACGATATTCTATGGGAGGTGACAGTGAATGGGAGTGAGTGGAGACCTAATTCAGAGCACACAGAGATGGAAGGAGGGGGGGAACGCAGCCAAGCATCAGTGTGAATTGGCTGGCTTTTATATTTATATTAAGGAATTAAGTAATCATCATTTCCTGACAAGTTTTCCAAGGAGGAGTTTCTGTCTGTCTTTCTTTTTTTAAATGCTGTTTGTTTGTTCATTTCTCCTACCCCTCCAGTTCCTGGCAGCCTTAAGCTGGCACTAAACATTAGCTGTATTAAAGAGTGCTGTCTATTAGTTCAATTAGACATTAGACATTTACTTTTCGATCTATTTGAAGCCCGATTTGATTTGGGTCCAGCCAAATAAAATTAAGAGAGCAGAACTGTGTACAGATATCTGCCGCTCTGAAGTCTTAATTGCAAATTCGGATAAGGATTAGACAGGACTGTATCTCTCTCCACCAAAGGTATTTGCTAATACCTGAGATACAGAGGTTGTTAGATTCTGTATTTACCTATTCAGGCTTGCACCTTTGGATTTCTATTGAACTTTCAATATTTTGGTTGAAAACAACACACTTTACCCCAGCATTAAGAGGATGTATGTGGGTAACATCTCAAACAAGCCTCACTTGCATTTCCATTATTTTGAGCCAGCTAAAAATTGAAATAATGTTTTTTTTTTTTAAATTGTCAAAGGCCACGTTGCAGCATTAAGCTTTTGTTTTATCCACGAGAAATATATTAATGAAAAGTGTTTTAAGTGCTTATTATAGAGATGGTTTGTTTTGAAACATGGGCTTTTTCACAGCAGTTTTACACTTCATTGTGTACCATGAAAGACATTCTAAGTAGCGGTTGTCAGTCTCCCATCAGAAGTAAAGTACTGCTGGGGAATGGAGCCATTTAGGATGTCACTCAAGCAGGACTAATCTAGAGTAGATATCTTAGAAATAACCAGTAACAAAAAAAACAAATCATTCCTCTCCCCACCAGAGCAGAGAGAATTACTGCTTAGGAGAAGGAAATCTTTATAATAAAGATTTACAGTTTGAATTAGTGAATTGTTTGGAGCCAAGCATGGCACAAAGTTGCAATGACAACCTTTAGATGGGAGTTCAGGAAGCTGTAGAAATGCCTTTATGAGGAGGGAGAGGGCTCTTGGGTACCTGCCTCTCTCTGCTCTTGGGGAAGTAGGGGTGGATACCCTAGAAACCCATCAGTTAGTAGATATAGGTTTATGATAGCATCTTTCAATCTCTGCCCTAATACATCTCTTCCTCTTGCCCCCCAAGTTGGTTTTCAAAATTAAAAATAATAACCATTTTTTGAAATAGAAAATTGTATACATTTAAAGTGATGGTAGCCTACAATGAGTATTCTTTTTTAACTTCGTTATTTCAGTTGTCATTATTTCACTCTTGAATTTCTCGAAATAAATACTGGCTTCTAGATATACTAGATATCTGTGGGTTCTCTACCTTTGGAAATCTTACGCATACTCCCCTTTCTTGCCTTGTCCTCCTTTGAAGTATCCAAAAGGAGCTATCTCTCAATTCCCAGGGGCGAGGGGCGGGGGGGGGGGGGGAAGGATTTATCAAGACCCATTCTGAGAGCTCTATCTGTCAAAGAGGAACAACCTGATTTTCTTGATTCTAAGTACAAATTCCTCTTGTTGAAGCTCCTGTTGTGTCCAAGTTG